>NC_091584.1:1480523-1498023 GCF_042767895.1 Penaeus vannamei | reverse complement strand
AGGAGGAGGAAGGATGAGAAGGAAGAGGAAGAGAGAAGGATGAGAAGGGAAGAGGAGGAGGAAGGATGAGAAGGAAAGAGGAGGAGAAGGAGGAGAAGGAGGAGAGGAGAAGGAAGAGGAGGAGAAGGATGAGAAGGAAGAGAAGGAGGAGGAAGGAAGGAGGAGGAGAAGGATGAGAAGGAAGAAGGATGAGAAGGATGAGAAGGAAGAGGAGGAGAAGGATGAGAAGGAAGAGGAGGAGAAGGATGATGAAGGAAGAGGAGGAGAAGGATGAGGAAAGGAAGAGGGAGGAGAAGGATGAGAAGGAAGAGGAGGAGAAGGAGGAGAAGGAGGAGGAGGAGAAGGAAGAGGAAGGAGGAGGAGGAGAAGGAAGAGTAAGGAGGAGGAGAAGGAAGGAGGAGGAGAAGGATGAGAAGGAAGAGGATGAGAAGGAAGAGGAGGATGAGAACGAGAAAGGATGAGAAGGAAGAGGAGAGAGAAAAGAGAGGAGTGAGAGAAGAGAGAAGTGAGACAAGAGAAGAGAAGAATGAAAATTAAGGAAGGAACGCGAAGGAAGATCCTCATCAACATAACGGCCCCGGAACGCGAAACCAGAGACCGGAAAACCGGGAAAACAAAGCCGAGACCGAGAGCCACGAGAACCACGCACACAGTACCGGCAACACACACACACACACACACACACACACAGACACACACACACAGACACACACACACAGACACACACACACAGACACACACACACAGACACACACACACAGACACACACACACAGACACACACACACAGACACACACACACACACAGACACACACACACACAGACACACACACAGACACACACACACAGATGCACACACACAGACACACACACACAGACACACACACACAGACACACACACCCAGACACACACACACACAGACACACACACACAGACACACACACACAGACACACACACACAGACACACACACACACACAGACACACACACACAGACACACACACACAGACACACACACACAGACACACACACACAGACACACACCCACAGACCCACCCACACAGACACACACACACAGACACACACACAGACACACACACACAGACACACACACACACACACACACACACACACACACACACACACACACACACACACACACACACACACACACACACACACACACACACACACACACACACACACACATCCACCTGTACAGCGCAGCCCAAGGGTCACCGCTGCGCCAGGATGAATTCAGCTGCCCAAGATCAGGTAGGCCTACCCTCCGCCCAATAACTCACGTGGCGGCAACGGTTATGCGAGGGGGGGGGGGGAGAAGAGAGATGGAAGAGAAGGGAGATGGAAGAGGAGATGGGAGAGGGAAGGAAAGGGAGGGAGGGCAGGGAGAAGGGAGGCAGGGGGAAGAGGAGGGACAGGCCGATGGAGAGGAAGGGAGAGGAAGGAAAGGAGATGGGAATGAAGGGAGATGAGAAAAACAGGAGAAATAGGGAAAAAAAGGATGGGAAAAAAACAGAGAGAGAGAGAGAGAGAGAGAGAGAGAGAGAGAGAGAGAGAGAGAGAGAGAGAGAGAGAGAGAGAGAGAGAGAGAGAGAGAGAGAGAGAGAGAGAGAGAGAGAGAGAGAGAGAGAGAGAGAGAGAGAGAGAAAGAGAGAGAGAAAGAGAGAGAAAGAGAGAGAAAGAGAGAGAGAAAGAGAGAGAAAGAGAGATAGATAGAGAGAGTGAGAGAGAGAAAGAGAGACAGAAAGAGAAAGAGAGAGAGACAGACACAGAGAGAGAAAGAGAGACAGACACAGAGAGAGAAAGAGAGACAGACACAGAGAGAGAAAGAGAGACAGACACAGAGAGAGAAAGAGAGACAGACACAGAGAGAGAAAGAGAGAGAGAAAGAGAGAGAGAAAGAGAGAGAGAAAGAGAGAGAGAAAGCTAACACGAGCAGAGAACAAACCAAGAGACGCCAAAACAGCCTCCTGCACAGCCCCACCGCCCTCGCACCCTCCCTCTCCCTCTCCCTCCCACCCTCCCTCCTCCTCCTCTCCCTCCCACCCTCCCTCCTCCCCTCCTCTCCCTCCCACCTCCCTCCTCCCCTCCTCTCCCCCCTCCCTCCCTCCCTCGCACCCTCCCTCCCTCCCTCGCACCCTCGCTCCCTCCCTCCCTCCCTCGCACCCTCGCTCCCTCCCTCCCTCCCTCGCTCCCTCCCTCCCTCCCCTCCCTCCCTCCTCTCTCGCTCCCTCCCTCCCCTCCCTTCCTCCCACACCCTCCTCCTCTCCTCCCACCTCCTCCTCCTCCTCTCCCTCCCTCCCTCGCACCCTCCCTCCCTAACCCCCTCCCTCCCTAACCCCCCTCCCTCCCTAACCCCCCTCCCTCCCTAACCCCCCTCCCTCCCTCCCTCCTTCCCGCACGTCCGCCCTCCGGAGCGCAATTCCCAACGCGTGGGCGCTGATCTGCCGCCCTCGGACACGCCCTCCCTTGCAAAGCCCTTGGGAGTGTGCTCTTCGGGTTCCCTCGGGGACTGGCACGTCGCCCTCGGGGTCGTTCAGCTTTCGAAGGAGGAGGAGGAGGATAAGGAGGATAAGGATGAAGATAAGGATGAGGATGAGGAGGACAAGGATAAAGATGAGGATGAGGATAAGGATGAAGATAAGATGAGGAGGATAAGGATGAAGATGAGGATAAGGATGAAGATAGGATGAGGAGGATAAGGATGAAGATGAGGATAAGGATGTAGATGAGGATAAGGATGTAGATGAGGATGAGGATGAAGATGAGGATAAGGATGTAGATGAGGAAGATGAGGATAAGGATGTAGATGAGGATAAGGAGGATGAGGTTAAGGAGGACAAGGATAAAGATGAGGATGAGGATAAGGAGGATAAGGATGAGGATAAGGATGAAGATGAGTATAAGGAGGATAAGGATGAAGATGAGGATAAGGATGAAGATGAGGATAAGGATGAGGATGAGGATAAGGATGAAGATGAAGATGATGACGATAATGAGGATGAAGATGGTGAGAATAATGAGAATAATGATGATGGCGGTGGTGGTGGTGATAAAGAAATCGGTGATGATAATGAGGATGGTGGTGATAAGGATGAGGATGGTGCCGAGGAGAAGGATGATGATGGTAATGATGGTGACGTTAATGAGGAAGGTGATGAGGATAAAACTGGTGCCGGTGATAAAACGGATGAAGAATCATGGCAATAGATGAAAGTTACTACAACTACTTTACATAAAAAAGAAAGAGTAAAAAAAGAATAAGAAAATAAAAATTAACATTCCCCTTAAAACTCTCCCTTTTATCCCCCCCCTCCCCCCCCTGGCGATGTCTTCCTCCATTTCCAAAAATGTCCCTTGTGTTCTAATCTTTCAATCGATAGCTATCTTTTCGGCTTCATTCTGCCTCATGTTTACTTTTCGTCTTCGTTCTTCATTCTGTCTCATGTTTACTAGTTACATGGCATTTCAGGAGCACAGTCTGGAATGAGAAGAGAATGGATTGTAAAGACGACTCCTCTCCCTCAACTCTCCCTCTCCGCGGCACAGCAGGCTCTCCCTCCCTTCCTCCCTCTCTCCCTCTCTCCCTCCCTCTCCGCGGCACAGCAGGCTCTCCCTCCCCTCCCTCCCTTTCTCCCTCTCTCCCTCCATTCCTTCCTCCCTCCCTCCTCCTCCGCGGCACAGCAGGCTCTCCCTCCCTCCCTCCCTCTCTCCTCTCTCCCACCCTCCCTCTCTCTCCTCCTTCCCTCCCTCGGCCGCACCCTCATAAATATGCTAACCGCCACAGCCACAGACAAATAAAGGCAGAACTTCCATTTTCAGACCCTCCTCCCTTCTCCCTTCGAGTAGACTCACTCACAGACCCTCTCGTAGGCATCCCCTCTTCCCCCCCCCTTCTTCCTCCCTCCCTCCCCCCCTTCCCTAGCCTCTCGTTATCCATCTCCTCCCTCCCTCCCTCCGCCTCCTCTTCCCTTCCCTCCCCTCCCTCCCTTCCTCCCTCGCCTCTTCCCTCCCTCCCTCCCTCCCTCCCCCCTTCCCTAGCCTCTCGTTATCCATCTCCTCCCTCCCTCCTTCGCCTTTCTTCCTTCCCTCGCCTCTCTTCCCTCCCTCCCTCCCTCTCACCCTACACTATCTCCCCTCCCTCCTCTCACTTCATTCTCAAAGGCCAACTATTAAGGTCTCTCCCTCTTGCGACCTCTTCCCCATCCTCTCCCCTCTTCTTCTCCCCTCAATGGCCTACGATAGTGCCTCTTTTCACCCCATTTCCATCCACACTATTTTCTCCCTTCTCCCTCTCTTTTACTCATTCTTCATTTTCTTCTTTCCTTCCTCCTACAATTTATTTTCTCCCTTTCCTCCAGCTTCTCCTCCGTTCGCTTTCCTCCATTTTCTATCTCTTTACACCTATCCACTTATTTATCCACTTATCCATACATCTATTCCATTTTATTCGACCTAATCCACGTACTCATCTATCCAACCATCCCTTTCTGTCAAGCTATCCCCATCTATCCACCCTAATCCACAAATCCACCTATCCATTCACAAGCTATCTACCCACCTCTTACCTCCACCTATCCACCCTAATCCACACCCCTATCAACAAACCCACCCACCCATCCACAAGGCTAACCCACCCTTTACCCACCTATCCACCCTAATCCACAAACCCACCCACCCATCCACAAGGCTAACCCACCTCTTACCCCAACCTATCCACCCTAATCCACAAATCCACCTATCCACAAATCCATCCACAAGGCTAATCCCTAATCCACACACCTATCCAACAAACCCACCCACCCATCCACAAGGCTAACCCACCCTTACCCCCACCTATCCACTCTAATCCACGCACCTATCCACAAACCCACCCACCCATCCACAAGGCTAACCCACCCCTTACCCCCACCTATCCACCCTAATCCACACCCCTACCCACAAACCCACCCACCTATCCACAAGGCTAACCCACCCCTTACCCCCCACCTATCCACCCTAATCCCCACCCCTATCCACAAACCCACCCACCCACCCATCCACAAGGCTAACCCACCCTTACCCCCACCTATCCACCCTAATCCACGCCCTATCCACAAACCCACCCACCCATCCACAAGGCTAACCCACCCCTAACCCCCACCTATCCACCCTAATCCACGCCCCTACCCACAAACCCACCCACCCATCCACAAGGCTAACCCACCCTAACCCCACCTATCCACCCTATCCACAAACCCACCCACCCATCCACAAGGCTAACCCACCTTACCCCAACCTATCCACCCTAATCCACGCACCTATCCACAAACCCACCCACCCATCCACAAGGCTAACCCACCCTTACCCCCACCTATCCACCCTAATCCACACACCTATCCAACAAACCCACCCACCCATCCACAAGGCTAATCACTAATCCACATCCCAATCCACAAATCCACAAGGCTAATCCCTAATCCACAAAACCACCCACCAATCCACAAAGCTAATCACTAATCCACATCCCTATCCACAAATCCACCCACCCACAAGGCTAATCACTAATCCACATCCCTATCCACAAATCCACCCACCCACCCACAAGGCTAATCACTAATCCACACACCTATCCACAAACCCACCCACAAGGCTAATCCCTAATCCACACCCCTATCCACAAACCCACCCGCCCATCCACAAGGCTAACCCACCCCTTACCCCCACCTATCCACCTTAATCCACACCCCTATCCACAAACCCACCCACCCATCCACGAGGCTAATCGCCCCCCTCCTTGGGGCTGGCGACTCGGAGCCGACCCTCCCCCTCCCCCGTGCCCTTCCTGCCATAAAAATTGATAGTCTTCAACAAAAGACAGAGAATGGGGAAATTGGAGAAGGAAGAGGGAGAGAAGGCAGGGGGGGGGAGGGGGAAGGAGGAGAGAAGAATGATGGAAGGGAGGAACGGAAGAGAGGATGTGGGGGGATGGGAGAAAGGGAAAGTGGGGAGAGAAGTAAGAGGGAGGAGGAGAGAGAGGGAGGTGGGGGAGGAGGGGAGGAGGGGGAAGAGGGAGGAGAGAGAGGAAGGGAGAAGAGAGGATGGGGATGGGAAAAGGAAAGTAGGGAGAGAAGCAAGAGGGAGGAAGGAAAGGAAGGGGAGGGGAGGAGAGAAAGGAAGGGGAGAGGGGAGGAGAGAAAGGAAGGGGAGAGGGAGGAGAGAAAGGAAGGGGAGAGGGGGAGGGAAAGGAAGAGGAGAGGGGGGAGGAGAGAAAGGAAGGGAGAGGAGGAGAGAAAGGAAGGGAGAGGGGGAGGAGAGAAAGGAAGGGGAGAGGGGGAGGAGAGAAAGGAAGGGGAGAGGGAGGAGAGAAAGGAAGGGGAGGAGGAGAGAAAGGAAGGGAGAGGGGGAGGAGAGAAAGGAAGGGGAGAGGGGGAGGAGAGAAAGGAAGGGGAGAGGGGAGAGGGGTAGGAGGAGGAGGAAGGTAGGGTAGAATGGATGAAGAGAAGAAAGGAAGGAAGGAAAGAGTGAAAGGCAGAGATAAGGAAAAAAGAGGAAGAACAGGACTAAATACGAAGAAACGACCACAGGAGGAAAGACGGAGAGCAAAAGAGGGGAACATGTGAACTCCCCCTCTCCCTCTCCCTCTCCCCCTCCCTTTCCTCCCTCCTCTCCCTCTCCCTCTCCCCCCTCCTCCCTCTCCCTCTCTCCCCTCCTCCTCTCTCCCTCACCATCCCTCTCCCCTCCCCACTCCCCACTCTCCCTCTCCCTCCTCACCCTCTCCCCAGAAGGGTCAGCCTTCCTGGATGATCCTCCTTCTCCCTTCACCCCTCCCTCTACCCTCCCCCTCGTCCTCCTCCCTCCCTCTCACCCTCCCCACTCACCCTCACCTCACCTCACCCTCACCCCTCCCTTCCCCTCCTCCTCCTCCCTCTCCCTCTCCCTCCCCCTCTCCCTCACCCTCCTCCTCCTCCTCCTCCTCCCCCCCTCCTCCTCCTCTCCCCACCCTCTCCCTCTCCTCCCCACTCTCCCCCTCCCTCTCCCTCTCCCCAGAAGGGTCAGCCTCGGATGATCCTCTCGGGTCGACAGGTAAACTCCTCACGGACCTCCGGGGAAAAAAACAACAACTCCCATTAGGTCCTGAGAGAGTCCGACGACAAATCCTTGACCGAAAGTCTTGAAATACACACAGAGACACAGACACAGATACAGATACAGATACAGACACAGATACAGACACAGACACAGATACAGACACAGACACAGATACAGATACAGACACAGACACAGATACAGACAGACAGACACAGACAGACAGACAGACACAGACAGACAGACAGACAGACACAGACAGACAGACACACAGACACAGACAGACACAGGCACAGATACAGACAGACAGACAGACAGACACACACACACAGACACACACACAGACACAGACACACACACACACACACACACACACACACAGACACACACACACAAAATAATAATAATAATAATGCCTGAGGGAACAAGTTGAGGGAAATAAAACTCAAAAACTCCCTTCGAGAAACAAAAAATTCGCGCCGCGAATCGGAATTTCAAATTACTCGACACACGCAAAAAATAGATACATAAAAACGCAAAGAATAAACAAAACACGAAATTTAAACAAATAAATACATATAATTAAAAATAAATAAGCAAAACACGATACTAACCAAACGAAAAAAAAACACGAGATTGAAAATAATTAGATATAATAAAAATAGATAACTAATAAAAAATAGGTAAATAATAATAAATAGATAATAAAACAGATAAATAATAAAAAATAGATAAATAATAAAAAATAGAAATATAATAAATAATAAAAAAAGATAAATAATAAAAAAAGATAAATAATAATAAATAGATAAATAATAAAAAATAGATAAATAATAAAAAATAGAAATATAATAAATAATAAAAAAAGATAAATAATAAAAAATAGATAAATAATAAAAATAGATAAATAATAAAAAAATAGATAATTAATAAAAAATAGATAAATAATAATAAAAAAGTAAATAAATAAAACACCAAATCACACAAACGCACAAATAAGAAATGGAAGACCAAGTCCCAAGGCAAAAACTAACAATAACCTCAGCCATTCAATTCAGACCAGGAAATAACGCAGCCACTTTCTTCCCCAAATCCTTTGCGTTGAGATATTAAGGCAGGGAGGTCAGATTTAAGGGAGGAGGAGGAGGAGGAGGAGCAAAAGAGGAAGGGAGGGGAGGGAAGAAGGAGGGAGGGAGAGAGGGAGAGGGAAGGGGATGGGAAGGGAAGAGGGAGAGAGGGAGGGAAAGAGGAGAGAGGGGAAAGAGGGAAGGGAAGGTAGGAAGAGGGGGAGGGAGGGAGGAAGGGGAGGGGAGGGAGAAGGAGGGAAGGGAGGAAGGAAGGGAGGGAGGGAGAGAGAGAGGGAGGAAAAGGAGCAAAAGAGGGAGAGGGGGAAGGGAGGGGGAAGGGGAAGGGGAAGGGAGGGGAGGGGATGGGAGGGGAGGGGAGGAGCAAAGAGGAAGAGGAAGGGGGAAGAGGGAGGGAGGGAGAGGTGGGAAGAGAGAGAGAGGGAGGGAGGGGGAAGGGGAGGAGGAGGGAGGGGGAAGGGAGAGAGGGAGGGAAGGGGAAGAGGGAGGGGGAAGGGGGAGGGAAGGGAGAGGGGGAAGGGAGAGGGGGAAGGGAGAGGGAGGAGGGAGGGGAGGGAAGAGAGGAGGGAAGGGGAGGAAGAAGACAGGGAAGGATGGCGGAGAAAGAGGGGGAAGATTGAGGAGGAGGAGGAGGAGAAGGGAGGAATAGGAGGGAGAGGGAAATAATGAGAGCGGGGAGGGAGGGAGGGAGGCAGGGTGACGACAGTCAGAGAAGCTGGCCGCGAGGCAGTAAAAATATCAAATAGCCAGAGTGGGTCTAAGACAATTAGCTAAGTCGGGGTTCTCGCATGAGGGAGGGGGGGGGTAGACTATGGTGGGGGGGGGAGAGATGGGAGGAGGACGACGAAACAAAAGGAAGTAGTGATGAATGAAGGAATAGGTTGATAAGATAATAAGCAATGCCCGAAGCGGTGGAGGAACTAAAGAGAGAATGGGATGGAAAGAAGTGAATGAACGGGGGAAAAAAGGAATGGAGAATGGAAGAGGAAGGAAGAAGACGAAGAGGAGAAATCATGCGAGCAATGCAACACAACTAATCTGTTCGTTTAAAACAAAGGAAACAGATTTTAAGAAATCGTTAAGATGTTGCCGAAGCATACAAGTTAAAAATTGCTGTTTGAGAACAACAGAGAAAGATCTTTCCTCGCTAAAAACCAGAAATGAAGACTCCCTTCCCCTCTTCGTCCTTCTCTCTCCTATCTTCTCCTTCCCCTCTTCGTCCTTCTCTCTCCTATCTTCTCCTTCCCCTCTTCGTCCTTCTCTCTCCTATCTTCTCCTTCCCCTCTTCGTCCTTCTCTCTCCTATCTTCTCCTTCCCCTCTTCGTCCTTCTCTCTCCTATCTTCTCCTCCCCCTCTCTTCCCATTCACTCGTCCTCTCTCATTTACATCCCTTCGCCCTCGCTCTCTCTAACCCTTCCCTCTTTCCCTCTTCTTCGTCTCACCTTCCGCTTTCCTTGCCCATTCCCTTGTTTCACCTACTCCCCATCTATTCCCCATTCCTTATCCTCCCTCCTTATCTTTCGCTCTTTTCTCCCGCCTCTCAGATGTCCCTTCCCTTTCCTGTGTACTACATCCTCCCTCTCTCCCTCTCTTCAGTGCTCCCCTCACTCATTTCCCTTCCATCTATCCTCCAGTCTCTCTCTTCCTTCATCTCTCCCTTCATCCTTCCTCCCTCTTTCCTTCTCTCAAAAATTCTCCCACACACACTGCTGTCCCACCCTTCTCCCTCACCTACCCCCTCCACCCCACCCCTCTCTCCACTCACCCACCCACTCCCCTCCTGCTATCTCCTCCCTTAACCCTTCCTCCCTTCGCTACCTGTTCCCTTCCACCTGCGCTCTTCCTCTCCTCCCTCTCTCCTCTTCCTCCACTCTCTCCCACCCTCACCTTAACCATCCTCACCGCTTCAATCCTTCCTTCAAACCCTCCCTCCCTTCCGATCCCGCCTACCCTCTTTCCCCAGCCCTTCCACACCTCTAATCCCCCCACCCCTTCCATCCTATTCCCTCCATCTCCAAAACCCTCCCTCCCTCTCTCTCTAACCCCCCCACCCCACCGCCCTTCCATCCTGTTCCCTCTTTCCCCAAACCCTCCCTCCCTCTCTAACCCTCAACCCTCCCTCCCTCTCTAACCCCCACCACCACCCCCCATCCCCACCCCACCCCCACCCCCCAACCCGCCCTTCCATCCTGTCCCATCTTTCGCCAAGATCTTCATTTAAAGCACAAGCAGCCATCTACCATTCCTCCGCCACCGCCACTCGAGAGGCGCTCCCGGGACTCCTCGCCCAGCCCGGGGAAGAGCCTGGGCGAGGGCTGGATGGATGGATGGATGGATGGATGGATGGATGGATGGATGGATGGATGGATGGATGGATGGATGGATGGAGGGAGGAGATGGGTGGGTGGATGGATGGATGGATGGATGGATGGGTGGATGGATATTGGATGGATGGATGGATGGATGGATGGATGGATGGATGGATGGATGGATGAATGGGTGGATGGATGGATAGATGATTAGGTTTGATTAATACTGGATAGCTGGCTGAAAAACCATAAAAATAGAAAAGGCAAGCAGACCGAGAGCGAAAACAGGAGAGAGAGAGGCTCCGATCCAACCCTTCGTCCTAATTTCTCCTATTTAGAAGATCCATTTTCCCCGCAACCTAGAAATCAAAACCCCCCTTCCCCCTTTTCCTCCCCCCCCCCCTAATCTCCCATTCCCAATCACTAGCACTATCCACCAACCGCGTCTGATGCCCAATCTAATCACACAATCTAATCCCGATGATGGAGAGGATCAGTGGTGCAAACTACACACAAAACTAAACTAAATGGGCAACAATCTATTATTATCGTGGCATTGTAATCACCGGAACAATATTCTCTTTCTTTCGTTATACGTTGTTCAAGTGTAAGGATGGGCTTTAACACTGGTTGAGGGAATTCTTGGGAGAGGGAGAGGGAGAGGGAGAGGGAGAGGGAAAGGGGGAGAGGGAGAGAAGGAGAGGGAGAGGGAGAGGGGGAGAGGGAGAGAGATAGAGATAGAGATAGGAGATAGGAGATAGGAGATAGAGATAGAGAGAGACACAGAGACAGAGACAGAGACAGAGAGAAAAGAAGAAATGAAAAGAAAGGAAGAAATACAAAAAAAAAAAAAAAAAAGCAAAGGAAGATAGATAGAGAAGCAAGAGACCGAAAGACAGACACTGCCATTCGGCCTGGGGAAGGGGCAGACAGCGAGACCCCCCCACCCCCCCCACACCCGGCCTCGCAGCAGAAAGAGAGGGACACAGACGAGGGCGCTCACGAAGGCCCAGAGAATGACAGCAAACAGCGAACGCGAGGGGGAAGTGAGTGAGTGGAACGAAGGGAAGAGAAAGAGAAGAGAGAGAGAAAAAAAGAATTCGGATAAATAAGGCCCAAAATGTAGAGTGGGAAAGCCATAGTGAGGGGAAAGAGAGGAGGACAGGCGGGAACGAGTAGAGAAATGAAGAAATGATAATGGGAAAATTACGGAGAGGGGAGAGAGGAAATGAAGGGGAGGAGAAGAGGGAAGAAGTGAAAGAAAAATGAGAATGAAAGGAGAGATAGGTGGTTCATATTTTTGAGACTGGGAAGATTAGAAAAAAAGGAAAATCGAAGAATGACCGAATGAAATAAAAAAAGGGGAAAATGAAAGAAATCAAATAAAGAAAAAACATTGAAAAAAAACTTCCCAAAGAATATAGGAATAGAAGTGAGAGGAGAGACAAAGCCGATGGACGGAAGGGCCAGAATAGGAGGAAACGAGTAAAGAGAGGGAATAGACACACACAAACCGTGACAATATGACCCGCGTGTGAGAAAGGGCAGAGGTCAAAGGTCAAATTGAACTCCACGATCTACGAAAAGTGACCCTTACGTCTAAGCCAAGGGAAATAGAGCAAGGGAGATGATTCATAGAGGAAGAGATTACGAAAAACGGAGGAACACGAGAGACGGAGAAAGAGAGGAGAGACAGGCGGAGAAAGAGAGGAGAGACAGGCGGAGAAAGAGAGGAGAGACAGACGGAGAAAGAGAGGAGAGACAGACGGAGAAAGAGAGGAGAGACAGACGGAGAAAGAGAGGAGAGACAGACGGAGAAAGAGAGGAGAGACAGACGGAGAAAGAGAGGAGAGACAGACGGAGAAAGAGAGGAGAGACAAACGGAGAAAGAGAGGAGAGACAAACGGAGAAAGAGAGGAGAGACAAACGGAGAAAGAGAGGAGAGACAAACGGAGAAAGAGAGGAGAGACAGACGGAGAAAGAGAGGAGAGACAAACGGAGAAAGAGAGGAGAGACAAACGGAGAAAGAGAGGAGACAAACGGAGAAAGAGAGGAGAGACAGACGGAGAAAGAGAGGAGAGACAAACGGAGAAAGAGAGGAGAGACAAACGGAGAAAGAGAGGAGAGACAAACGGAGAAAGAGAGGAGAGACAAACGGAGAAAGAGAGGAGAGACAAACGGAGAAAGAGAGGAGAGACAAACGGAGAAAGAGAGGAGAGACAAACGGAGAAAGGGGGATGAATAAAAATGGGGAGATGGAATGTTCGAAAAAAAGAGGAAGTCGAGAACGAAAAGTGGGAGAAGGAATGCTGAGGATTAACAGAAAGAACAAAAAGAGGAAGGAGGAATGCCGAAGAAAAAAACAAAAAACGAAAAATTGGAAAAGGAATGCTGAGAGGAAAAAAAGGAATAAAAACGAAGAAAGAAAAGAGATGAGATGAAAAGGAAACGGAGATAAAAAGGAAAAAGGTGGAAAAGGAAATATGATGGAGAAGAGAGGCAGATTACAGGAATAATGATGAAAGAATGATGGAAAGGAGAAAAAATGGCGAAGAAAAAAAATGGGATTATCAGACCAAGAAGAGGAGTGGGGGGGGGAGAGGGTGAGAAAGAAAAGAGAGAAGAGATAAAGAGAGAGAAAGAGAGAGAGAGAGGGCAAGAGAGAGAATAAGAAGAAAGAGGAAGAGAGGGAGAGAGAGAGACCATGTGCAGGGTTAAGAAAAAGGGAGGGAAATACAAAAGATAATTTGGAAAAAAATACAAGAGCACAGAAGAATACTTTTACCTTTTTTTAAATCTAGCTTTTGAGAAAATGAGGAACCAAGAGGTAAAGAAAACTTGAGAAATGACAAAATCTGGAAAAAAACATGAACAAAGATCGTGGATAGACGATAGACATTTGTTATCTACTTATCTAACAAGGCGGTTTAAGGAGGAAGGGAAGAAGGAGGGAGGGAGGGAAGGAGGGAAGGAAGGAACGAAGGAGGGAGGAAGGGAGGGAGGGAAGGAGGGAAGAGGGAAGGGAAGGGAGGGAAGGAGGAGGAAGGGAGGGAAGAAGGAGGAAGGGAGGAAGAAGGAGGAAGAGAGGAGGGAGGAGGGAAGGAGAAAGGGAGGGAAGGAGGAGGGAGGAAGGGAAGGAGGGAGGAAGAAGGAGGAGGGAAGGGAAGGAGGGAGGGAGGGAAGGAGGAAGGGAGGGAGGGAAGGAGGGAGGGAAGGAGGAGGGAGGGAAGAAGGAAGGAGGGAAGGAAGGAAGAGGGAGGAAGGGAGGGAAGAAGGAGGAAGGGAGGGAAGAAGGAGGAAGGGAGGAGGGAAGGAGGAGGGAGGGAGGGAAGGAGGAGGGAGGGAGGGAAGGGAGGAGGAAGGGGGAGGAAGGAGGAGGAAGGGAGGGAAGGGAAGGGGAGGAAGGAAGAGGGAGGAAGGGAGGAGGAAGGGAGGAGGGAAGAAGGAGGAAGTGAAAAAGAGGGAAGGGGAGGGAGGGAAGAAGGAGGAAGTAAAAAAGGAGGAAGTAGACGGAGAAAATATAACCTATAGGCCCGTGTTGTTCTGTGTGTGCGTATCCGTCTCTTCTTTAAGAGTGCGAGTATGCGAGCACGTGTACCTTTGTTTATCTTAATGACTCCCTCCCCCCCCCAAAAAAAAAAAATCTAAGAAGACACTCGCGAAAAGAACAGAATTAAGGTGCCGCGCTATCCCCCCCCCCCCCCCCAGCACGAAAATAACAGCGCATGCCCTAAAAATAGCCGGCGACGCAGAGGGAAACGCGCGTGTGCGGAAAATCAAGACAAAAGAAACGAGTCGAGACGAAGAGCATCAAAAGAGGAAGAGGAAAAGTAAGTAAATATGAGCATAAAAAAGGAATAGAGAGAGGACGGAGAGCCAAGGCGAGGGCACGTGTACATCCCCGAGGTTAATATCTTCAGAAAATGCGAAGAAAAGAAAGAGAGAGGAGCAGAAAGAAAGAAGAAAGAAAAAGAAAAAAGATACATTGTAAAGCAGGTTAAGTGAACAGAGAAAAGAAGAGGAAGCCATATTCAAAATACAACGTGATAAGCGTATAAAAAAAATGAATAACTAAAAATGAATAATGAAAATGAACAACAAATGAATAAAGCAATAAGAAGTAAAGGAATGAATGAAGCAAACCAGTAAGTGGGAAGGAGGGGAGAGCAAGGAAGAGAAATAGGCATTGGGAGATCTCACGAGGGGTAAAAATACCGCGGTATGGTGGGGAGGGGAGGAGGAGGAGGGGAGGGGAGGGGGAGGGACCAGGTGCTGATAACGCTTATCAAACGAGGGACCAAGAATTCAAAGAGGGGGAAGAGAGAGGGGAGAAGAAGAGGGAGGAGGAGGGGGAGGAGGAGGAGGGAAAGAGGGAGGAGGAGGAGGAGGAGGAGAAAGGCGGGAGGAAGGGGGAAAGCAGGGGAGGAGGAGGGGAAAGGAGGGAGGAGGAGGGGGAAAGCAGGGAGGAGGAGGAGGGGAAGGAGAGGAGGAGGGGAAAGCAGGGAGGAGGAGGGGGAAGGAGAGAGAGGAGGATGATAAATGAAAGGCTGGAAGTAGGCAGACAACGGAAGAATGATAAGCGAAAGACATGGAAAAAAAATGGGAAGAAAGTTATTAAGGAAGAGCGGAGAGGAGAAGAGACTGAATATAAGGAGGCAAGAACAACGGCGTACGAGGAGGAACAACGGAGTAAAAAAAAGAATAATAATAAAAAATAATAATAAAAATAAAAAATAAATAAAAGACCTGGAGGAGAAAAGTAGAAGGAAAAGGCCAAGTGGATGCAGGAAATTACGGAGAGTGGAAAAAAAGAAGAGAAGAGGAAGAGGGAGAGTGGAAGGAAAGGAGAAGAGAAGAGGATGAGGGAGAGTGGAAGAAAAGTAGAGAGAGGGAGGAAAAGAAGAAGTGAGAGACAGAGAGAAGGAGAAAGAGAGGAAGGAAGAGAAGGAGAGAGAGAGGGAGGAAGAGAAAGAGAGAGAGAGAGGGAAGAAGAGAGGGAGAAAGAGAGGGAAGAAGAGAAGGAGAAAGAGAGGGAAGAAGAGAAGGAGAAAGAGAGGAAGAGAAGGAGAAAGAGAGGGAAGAGAAGGAAAGAGGGGAGGAGGAGAAGGAGAGAGGGAGGAAGATAAGGAGAAAGAGAGGGAGGAAGAGAAGGAGAGAGAGCGGGATGAGGAGAAGGAGAGCGGGAGGAAGAGGAGAGAGTGGAAGAGAAGGAGAGAGAGCAGAGGAGGAGAAGGGGCAGCGAGGACTAAAAGAGGGACAGGACTCCAGGCTCAGTTACCTCGCGGCCGCAGCGGCGGTCGGCGGGACAGGCCGGCGACATCGAGGCACTGTGCGGTCGCGCCCGCCGCCGGCTCCCTTCACGCCTTCCACGCCCTCCCTCCCTCCCTCCACCTCCCCCCCCTTCTACCTCTCCTCTGTGTCTCTGTGTGTGTGTGTGTGTGTGTGTGTGTGTGTGTGTCTCTCTCTCTGTCTCTCTCTCTGACATTACAGAGCAGAGCCACTCTCACACTGTTTATTACATCTCGTCCCTCTCCTCTTCACATCCACCCTCTTGTCCTCCTCTTCTCTATCCCTCCCTCTCCTCTTCCCCCTTCCCCATCCAACCTCTGCCTTCCTCTTCCTCTTCCTCTTTTCTACCCCGCCCTCTTTTCCTTGCATCGCTCCCTTTCTCATGATCCACCCTCCTCCTCTCCCTTTCTCTCCCCCACTTCTCTTATCCCTTCTACTCCTCCCCTTATCCCTCCCATCCCCTTCTCCCCGTATTCGCTTCCTCTCGTTCTTTCCCTCTTTCGTATCCCTCCTATTCCTCCCCTCTCTGTTTCTTCCTCCAACATTTTCCGTTCTTCTTCTCTTCTCTCTCTCTCTTTCTATCCTCCCTTCCCTTCACCCTTATCCCTAGCTCTCCCCTTTCCCTTATCCCTCCTCCTTCCCTCCCTCTCCCTCTCCCTCATCCTCTTTCCAGCCCCCCCTATCCCTTCATCCCTGTCTTTCCCTACTCTCCTCCCTTCTCCCTCTCCTCCCTCCCTCCCATCCACTTCCCCACTCCCCTCCCCTCCTCTCCCCTTCCTCCTTTCCCAACCCCCCCTCCCTTCTCCCCTCTCCTCCACCATATCCCCAACCCCCTCTCCCTTCTCCCTACTCTCCCCTTCTCCCCCTTCCCCACCATATCCCCAACCCCCTGTCCCTTCTCCCTCCTCTCCTCCTTTTCCCCCTCTCCTCCTCGTATCTCCTTACACCGCGTTCTATCCCGCTAAGCTCCGGGTGACACAGCTCGTCCTCCTCGAGCTCAGCCTCCAAGGATGAGCTCCGTCCACTCGCATACTGATGCCGGACACGCCTCTCTGTTAACGTACGTGTGTGTGTGTGTGTGTGTGTGTGTGTGTGTGTGTGTGTGTGTGTGTGTGTGTGTGTGTGTGTGTGTGTGTGTGTGTGTGTGTGTGTGTGTGTGTGTGTGTGTGTGTGTGTGTGTGTGTGTGTGCGTGTGTGTGTGTGTGTGTGTGTGTGTGTGTGTGTGTGTGTGTGTGTGTGTGTGTGTGTGTGTACGTGTGTGTGTGTCTGTGTGTGTGTGTCTGTGTGTGTGTGTGTGTGTGTGTGTGTGTGTGTGTGTGTCTGTGTGTGTGTGCGCGCGCGCGCGCGCGCTTGAGTAATGCATACATGTATGCGTACATTATATACACACATACATACATGCCTACGTGTATAATGTACGCACTTATTTAAGCACATAATCTAGAACCTCCACTTAAGAGCAATGGCAGCAAAACATTTACATATTTACCCCCCCTCCCTCCCCCCTCCCACCTGTACACTGAATTGTACACACTCGCGCGCGCGCGCACATTTCTCAAATGGTCCAAGAGTGATCCCCGAGTACGCGCTTCGTTTTCATGTACGTGTTCGCCTTCTCGTCCGTGTACGTGTACGTGACCCACTGAATACTCGTGCTTAGCTGGAGCTCACATTAAAGGCCTTTTTGATTCAATTACCAGGCTCCCCCCCTCTCCCCTCCCCCCTCC
>NC_091584.1:1453023-1458023 GCF_042767895.1 Penaeus vannamei | reverse complement strand
CTTTCTCTTTCCGAATTGCTCTCGTTCTTCTCACTTGCTCCTTCCCCTTTTCTCTCTCCCTCGTAGTCGCTTGCTTGCTTGCTTTCTCTCTCTCTCTCTCTCTCTCTCTCTCTCTCTCTCTCTCTCTCTCTCTCTCTCTCTCTCTCTCTCAGTCTCTTGCTTTCTCTGTCTATCTGTCTGTCTCTCTCTCTTTCTCTCTCTCAGTCGCTTGCTTTCTCTGTCTGCCTGTCTCTCTTTCTCTCTCTCACCCGCGAAACAGCTGATTACCCCCCCCCCCCCCGCTAAAAGGGCCGGATCACCAGCCGCCGCGCCGGACGCCATCCATCCCCCGGACCAACTAATCTAAATAATCTACCCGGCACAATCACGACCCAATCACGGAGCCAATCACCCGCCGATTTCAACCCGGGTCCACCAGCCATCAATCTGCTCCTAATCTGCATTGGATGATCCGTGCCTTCGCTGGGAGGGCGGGGGGGGAGAGGGGGGTAGACGGAGGCAACGTATCACTTGCTCTTACCATTACTCTTGCCCTCTCGCTCTTTCCACCCCTCTCGCTCTCTCTTCACCCCTCTCTCTCTCCACCTCCCTCTCCACCTCCCTCTCCACCTCTCTCTCCACCTCTCTCTCCACCTCTCTCTCCACCTCTCTCTCTCTCTCCTCCAGGCTGGATGTGCATACTATATGTACATACTTATCTACTTATCTGTGAGCACGTCCATGAAAGCATAAATGTATACATGTCCATGTACGTAAATATGTATACAGGAGACGTATTTACATACCTTTGTATGTTTATATGTACGTATCTATGTACGGATCTTTGTACATATATCTATGCTTCTATGCAGGTTTCTATAGATATGTACATGGACGTATCTATGTATGTATCTATGTACCCAATTACCTATGTATTCATCTAGCTCTGTATCTCTCTTTCCCTGTACGGTCTATTTATGTAAACCCCCTGCCTGTTAGCCTGTCTCCCAGTCCCCCCCTCCCCCTTCTCTCCCTCTCTCTTTCGTTCTCTTTCTGTGTGTGTGTGTGTGTGTGTGTGTGTGTGTGTGTGTGTGTGTGTGTGTGTGTGTGTGTGTGTGTGTGTGTGTGTGTGTGTGTGTGTGTGTGTGTAAAACATCATTTTCTCGTCATCTAGAGAAGAAATGCACGAAAAGGGAGGGGAGTAAGGGAGAGATAATAAGGGAAAATACCGAAAAAGAGGGGTGGGGGTGGGAGAGGGAGGGAGGAGAGAGCGATAAGCACCAGCTTCTTAAAAAACAGGAGACATAGCAATAAGCCAAAGAGACCAAGACAAAGGGATAGAAGGAGAAAGGCAAAGAGACAAGAAGGGGAAGAGGATGGGGAAAAAGAATAGATAGGTGAAGGGGGGCAGGATGGGGAAGAGAATAGATAGGTGGGGGGAGGGATGGGGAAGGAATAGATAGGAGAGGGAGATGGGGGCACGATAGGGAAGGGAATAGGTAGGTGAGGAGGAGAGGGGCAGGACAGACTGGGGAAGTCCGACAGGTAGAGAGAACACCGGATAAAGACGAAGCGGGCAGGGGAAGCAAGTCGAGCAGGGGCAAGGCGCGAGAGAGGCGAGGGGGCAGAGTGTCAAAAGGGCAAGGGGCAAGAGGTAAGGTCGAGCCACGCACAACCAGGTAGCGGTACCAAAAAGTACCCAGAGCGAAGGTACTTTACGTATGCACTTTTTTCACGTACCTCGGGAAAGAGTTAAAGGTACGAAGGTCCAAGATTCAAAGCAGGGGGCCTAGGATAAGAGATAACGGGTGGGGGGGGGGAGGGGAAGGGGTCAAAGGTCAAAGATGTAAAGGTAGGGAGGAGAGAGATTGTGCGATAGGGGACCAACGGACGAGGATTACCATAAGGCAAGGGTTAGGAATAAAGGGGGGGAGATGAGCCGTCAAGGGGAAAGGGAAGGGGAAGGGGAAGGGAGAGGGAGAGGAAGGGGAGGAAGGGAAGATAAAGAGAAGGGTATGGGTAAGGGGAAGGGAGAGAGGGAGAGGAAGGGAAGGGAGAGGGAGGGAAGGGGGAGAGGGAGAAGAAGGGGAAGGGGAGAGGGAGGGAGAGGGGAAGGGAGAGGGAGGGAGAGGGGAAGGGGAGAGGGAGGGAGAGGGAAGGGTAAAGAAAAGGGTGTGGGGAGGGGAAGGGAGAGGAAGGGTAAGGATAAGAGGAAGAGGAAGAGGGAGGGAGAGGGGAAGGGTAAAGAAAAGGGTGTGGGGCGGAGAAGGGGGAGGGGGTGGGAGAGGGAGGGTAAGGATAAGAGGAAGGGGGAGGGGAGGGGAGAGGGAGGGAGAGGGAAGGGGAGGGAAGGGTAAGGATAAGAGGAAGAGGAAGAGGGAGGGAGGGGAAGGGTAAGGATAAGAGGAAGGGGGAGGGGAGGGGAGAGGGAGGGATAGGGGGAGGGGAAGGGGGGGGGCAGGGCTTATCATCGACACAATTACAGCTTTATGGACTTTGGTCTGCATTTATCTCAAGAGGAGAACCCGCCTCGAGATTCCATCACTCACTCACTCACTCACTCACTCACTCACTCACTCACTCACTCACTCACTCACTCACTCACTCACTCACTCACTCACTCACCTCTATTTATTCATATTTATTTATTTATTATTTTGTATGTGTGTATATATGATGCATGCATGTATCTATAGCCTATACGCAGCCATGAATATACACGCATACAGGGGCTGAAATATCCATGTTTGTATGGACTTCTATCCCTCCATCCATCCCTCCATCCTTCCATCCTCTCTAACACTGCATCCGCCTAAACCCACCCAAACGCATCCGCCCTCCAACCCACCCACCCACCTCCAACTCTACCCACCTCCCTCCATCACCCAATCCCAATCGCAATGCCCCTCCCCCGCGCGCCCCGCCCCCTCGCCGGTGTTCGAGGCCACGCCCACTTTTCATGTTCGCTCCCTCGGCTATACGCATCGCACGGGCCGCGTCGCCGCCTTCGGAATAAAACATGTTCTTGCAAAAACACGCCCTGCAACTTTCATGACCTTGAAACAACAACAATAAAAAAACGCGAAAAGCACACACACAAAAAAAAACAAAAAAAGGCAAAAGTCACACGTCTTGCAACTTTCATGACCTTGAAAAACACACACGAAAAGTACACAATAAAAAAAAACATGAAAAAAGCGCGCGCGCACACAAAAACAAAATGACAAGAACACACACAAACAATAAAAAAAAAAAAAAAACGTGAAAAGCACACTATTTTTTATTACAAACAATAATATCAAAGAAAAGCACACTATTTTTTGTTACATACAATAATATCAAGAACAACAAAAATCATAGTCTTTGATGTATAAATCATAGGAAAAACAAAGTGAAATTGTCATGGAAACCAAATTAAATCAAACGTTTCAAATTAACAAAAAAGCCCTAGCCATATCCCCTCCCGATGACCCCCTATTCCCTTCCCTCCCGCCTTCCCCCCTCCCCCCCCTCCCCACCTACTACTACTATCCCCTGTCCCTCCAACAAAAACGAAACCTCTCGCAGAGAGAGAGAGAGAGAGAGAGAGAGAGAGAGAAGAGAGAGAGAGAGAGACAGAGAGAGAGAGAGAGAGAAATCGAGAATCTTGAGAGAGAGAGAGAGAGAGAGAGAGAGAGAGAGAGAGAGAGAGAGAGAGAGAGAGAGAAATCGGGGAATCCCCAGTCCACTCCAGCTCTCGTGGTCTCGCTCTTGGAATGGTTCTTGCGGCCAGGCTGACCCCCGTCCTGAAGGGAAGGGGGGGGGGGGTAGGATACACAATGGGGATGGGGAATGGGAGGGAGGGTCAATAGGGAGGGTCAATAGAGGGGAGGAGAAAGAGGGAGGGTCAAAAGTGAAGAGGGGGAAAGGGGGGAAGAGAAGGAGGGGGAAAGGGAAGAGAAGGAGGGGAAAGGGGAAGAGATTGAGGGGGAAAGGGAAGAGATTGAGGGGGAAAGGGGGGAAGAGAAGGGGGAAAGGGGGAAAGGGGAAGAGGAGGAGGGGGGAAAGGGGAAGAGGAGGAGGGAAGAGGGACAGAAGACGAGAGAGGGATAGGAAAGAATACGAGGGAGGAAAAAGGAGGCAGGGAAGGGTAAGAAATCACAGAGGAAAGGAAGAGGGGGAGGAGAAGGGGGGTACAGAAACAGGGGGATAATGGCCCCACAAAGAGGCACAGAGGGGAAAGGGGCCAACGGATGGGAGGGGGGAGGGAGAGGTCATGGCGGGAGCTCACAGCTGGGAATAACCTGTTGGGGGTCCGCAGAGGGCAGATGGGCCGATGGACAGGAAAGATGTGGAGGAAGAAGAGGATGAGAATGAGGAGGATAAGGATGATGATGATAAGAAGAATGAGAAGGATAAGGAGGAGGATAAGAAATTTGAGAATGACGATGACGAGGATGATGATAAGAAGAATGAGAAGCATAAGGAGGATGACAAGAATAATGAGAAGGATAAGGAGGAGGAGGAGAAGAATAATGAGAAGGATAAGGAGGAGGATGACAAGAAGAATGAGAAGGATAAGGAGGAGGAGGAAAAGAAGAATGAGAAGCATACGGATGATGATAAGATGAATGAGGATGAGAAGGATGAATAGGAAAAGCAATAAAGAAAAGCATACAAAAAAATGGGGACCAGTTTATAAGCAAACGATACCAGCCGAACACAAGGGACGTACACCACAGCATGTAGTCAAATAACCCCCCCCCCCTGCCAACACACACACGAAAAAAAAGGGTGAGGAAGGACACGCGGCAGAAAGGAAACGCGAGATGAAGACGGAGGTAAGACATGAATGAAAGACCTTGACTTGAAGACGAACGGGGAGAGACAGAACAGGCGTGGACGAACGAGAGAGAGAGAACAGATGCAAAGAGGCCCAAGGAGGACATGGGGGGAGGAGGGGATAGAGGAAGGGGAGGGGAGGGGAGAGGGGGAAGGGAGGAGAGGAGGAGAGAGGGGGAGGGGAATAGAGGAAGGGGAGG
>NC_091584.1:1430523-1448023 GCF_042767895.1 Penaeus vannamei | reverse complement strand
ACCTGCTGATGAAAGGGAATACGTAACGACATCAGCAAATACCACATACGGATAATGACCCTAAATTAAAGAGGAAAAAGGGGTGGGGAATAAGGGGAATGGAAGGGGTAACAAGAGAGAGGGCGAGAGGAATCGAAAGGGAAGAGGAAAAGCTGAAAGATGTGGCAGAAGTTGAGGCAAATATAAAACCGAAAGAGGGAGGGGGAGGCACGCAATAGAAAGAAATGAGGATGGGGGAGGGAGGGAGGGAGGGAGGGAGAGAGAGAGAGAGAGAGAGAGAGAGAGAGAGAGAGAGAGAGAGAGAGAGAGAGAGAGAGAGAGAGAGAGAGAGAGAGAGAGGAAAGAAGAGAAAATGAGGGAAAGGAGGAGAAAACATTCTTTAAGTGAATGGAATGCAATAAAACCCGAGTAGACGATAAAGGGGGAAGAGTAATCGAAAGTAAACCATCTTTGTAGATGATGTGAAGGGAGCGAAGGAAAGGAAATGAAGGGGAGAGAGAAGGAAAGGAAATGAAGGGGAGAGAGAAGGAAAGGAAATGAATGGGAGAGAGAAGGAAGCGAGAGAGAAGGGGGGCGAGAGGGGAGAAGGAAATTAAGATCGAGAAGGGGGGAGAGAAAGGGGAGAATAAATAGGGAAGAGAAAGAGAAAGGGAGATAAATAGATAAAGAGAGAAAGAAAGAGAGAAAGAGAAAGTGAGAAAGAAAGAAAGAGAAAAAGAGAAAGAAAGAAAGAAAGAAAGAAAGGAAGAAAGAGAAAGAAAGAAAGAAAGAAAGAGAGAAAGGGGGGGGATAAGGAGAAGAGGGAGCCATACCGAGGTTCGAGAACGATGATCAATAAACATAGGGGGGTTGGAAGGAGGAGGAGGAGAGGGAGGAAGGGGAGGGGAGGGAGGTGGGGGGAGTTAGCCTAGCAACTAACAAAGGCTCGGCCGAGGGAGCCGGTGTCACTACAGGCCATTCATAGGTCCGGCCGGGAGCGCAAAATAATGCAGAGACGCGGATTATGTCGCGAAGGTAGGGAGGAGAGAGGGGGAGGGGGAGAGGGAGAAGAAGGGAGAGGAGGAAGAGAGGGGGAGAGGGAGAAAGGGAGATGGGGAGACGGAGAGGGAGAGGGGAGGAAGGGGGAAACGGTAAAGAGGGAATCATAGTGGGGAGGAGGGAGAGAGAGGGAGGGGACTGGACGGGGAAGATGGAGATGGAGGGAAGGATTGAATAATGGGAGTGGGGGAGGAAGGAGAGCGGGGAGGAAGCAGTGAAGGAGGGAAGCAGAGAGGGAGAGGGAGAACGGGATGTGGGAGAGAGTTGAGAATGAGGGAGAGAGATGGGAATGAGGGAGAAAGGTGGGAGGGAGGAGAGGAGAGGAGGAGGGAGGAGAGGAGAGGCGATGGGAGGAGGAGAGGAGAGGAGGAGAGGAGAGGAGGAAAGGAGAGGAGGGGGCAGGAGAGGGCGACAAAAGGCGAATCGTCCCGAGCATTTAACCGGGTAAAAACAAAGCACCCACACACGGGGGGGGGAGGGGGGGACTAACTGGATCGTCGCCCCGGGCCGCTCCCCTCCCCTCTCCCCTCGCCCGTCGCACCTCGTCCCTCTCCCCTCGCCCGTCGCACCTCGTCCCTCGTCCCTCGTCTTCCTTCTCCCCTCGTTCCTTCCTCCTCCTATCCTATTTCTACAGCCACTCTTCTTCTCCATCCTTCCCTCCTTAACTCCTTATCCTGCCCTCCCTTCCTCTAGAAGTAACGTTTATGGTGGTTAGCATTAACATTTTCTTCTTTTCTCCCTTCCCTCCCTTTCCTTTCCTTTCCTTTCGTCCCTCCCTTACCTTCCTTCCTTTCCTTCCCTCCCTTCCCTTCCCTTTGCCTTCCTTCCCTCCCTCCCCTTCCCTCTTTCCTTTCCTTCCCTCCCTCCCTTTCCTTCCTTTCCTTCCCTTTCCTTCCTTACCTTCCTTCCCTCCCCTCCCCTCCCCTTCCTACCTCTCAAGTCCCTCATCGCCGCCGCATCCCACCCACCGTCCGCCGCCGCCGCCGCCCCACCGCCCGGTGTACCTGGACGCGAATCTAATTAAAACTTCGGCGCCGCACGCAGGTGAGAGGAGCGGCGGAGGCGCGGCGGCGAACGCGACCGACGGCTGTCTTCGCCGCCGCCTTCGCCAGATGGGAGGTCGTTCTCCCTTCACTCTTTGCCCATTCCTCCCCTCTTCCCCTTTCACACTCGCTCATCACCCTTCCCAGCCTCTCCTACTCTCCCTCCGTCCCTGCCTTTTCCTCCCATTCTCTTTTCCCTCTCCTCCCATCCTCCTCTCCCCTCCCCCTATCCTCTCCTTTATCCATCTGTCGCCTGTTCCACCCTCCCTCCCTGCCTTTTCCTCCCATTCTCTTTTCCCTCTCCTCCCACCCCCTATTTTCACCTACCTCTCCTCCCATCCTCCTCTCCCCTCCCCACCCCCAATCCTCTCCCTTTCTCCCTATTTCTCCCTCCCTCCCTTCTGCTGCTGCCTGAGGGCGGTCTTAAGAACGACGAAACGCGTCTTCACGAACAGCCCAAGACACTCCGCTGAAGAAGAGGCTCCGGGCGGGATGTGGACGAAGGAGGATAACTGCTTAAAATAATAAAACAAAACAAAGCACCAACAGGAAATAGTAATAATCACACACACACACACACACATACACATATATATATTCCGGTGACAATGAATACAGTCATCGCAAACAAATAAATAAGAATAAAATGAACCGAACAATTTACAACACCAAAAAGCAGCTCCGATTATGATTTTTAACTCAATCCCGCACACGGCCATCAAATGCCGAGGGAGCTTTTAATTAGCCACAAAGCCCTCCGGAAGCTGCTCCATTAATCCCCAATAACTATAACAAATTCGCAATCAATGGAAATAACGTCAATCGGAATAACGAAGTACAGGAGTAAGGGGGAAGGGAAAAAGAGGGAGGGAGGGGACGAAGAGGCTGGGAGGGAGAGGGGAAGGGGACGAGGAGGGAGGGAGGGAAGGAGAGGGGGAAGGGAAGAAGAGGGAGGGAGGGAAGGAGAGGGGGAAGGGAAAAAGAGGGGAGGGAGGGAAGGAGAGGGAGAAGGGAAAAAGAGGGAGGGAGGGAAGGAGAGGGAGAAGGGAAAAAGAGGGAGGGAGGGAGGGAGGGAGGGGACGAAGAGGCTGGGAGGGGGAGAGGAGGGGCAGTGGGAGGGAAGGGACGAAGGAGGGAGGGAGGGGACAAAGAGGACGAAGAAGGGAGGGAGGGGACAAAGAGGAAGGAGGCTGGGGGAGGAGGAAGAGGAGGGAGAGAGGGAAGGGAAGGAGGAGGAGGGAGAGAGGGAAGGGACAAGAGGAAGAGGAGGAGAAACTTTAACCCTTGACTCGATAATTCTTTTCTTGCACCAGATGGAGCAGAGGATTTTTTTTTTTTTTTTTAATTAAGAGGGGAATCGAAAGAGATTGATGAGAAAAAGCAACGTATTGCTACCCTCCATTCTCTAGAAGAAAAAAACAACGTTAATAACTGAGTGTAAATGCAAAATCAAGATGATAAGGAATAAATACGCCAACATACGCCAACTCAAAACCAATTTCTTAAAGAGATAAAAAAGAATGCAAAAAAATAAAATTAAAAAACAAAGGGATGATGAGAAACACGGATAATTAATCCGACAATTAAGACGTTTTGCGGACAGAACAAGGGGAGGGCACAGGATCAAACGCGGAAGACCACAAAAGAGAAAGAAAAAATAAAAATGAAGATAAACAGAGACACAGCGTTAAGAAGAAGAAGAAGTAGAAGAAAGAAAACGAACAGATCAAAGCAGGCCCCCACGCCCACCCCCGCCCCCTCCCCCCCTCCCCTCTCCAGAGACATTCCCATGAAAAAAAAATCCGAAAAAAGGCAATAAACCGCAACAAAACAGTGTCAAAGCCTATACGAAGCACAGGACGTCTCCTCGTAGGCCTATGGGCGGGTGGCAGGAGACAACAAGTCTACTGATCAATTATAGGCCTCAATTAACCGGCCCAGACGAGGCGAGGCGAGGCGAGGAGGCGAGCGATGTGTCCCTTCGCCCTCCTCGACATAAATTAACTAAAAGGGGGACGGGAGGGGGCGGCTGGGGGACGGGAGGGGGCGGCTGGGGGACGGGAGGGGGCGGCTGGGGGACGGGAGGGGGCGGCTGGGGGACGGGAGGGGGCGGCTGGTGGGAGGGGAGGGGAGGGGGCCAAGGGTCCCGGCTGGTGGCCCTCGACAAACTTTTCTTTGTCACCTCCAGGTCTCATTTTCTCGCCATTCTCTTTCTTTCTCTCTGCAGACAGATTGGAGAGGGGACATTTCTTTCTTTACGTCTGTCTGTCTGTCTGTCTGTCCGTCTCTGCCTTTTCTGTATCTATTTTTCTGTCTGTCTCATTTCATCTATTCTTTCTTCCTAAACATATCTTCTCTACCTCTCTAGTTCTCTTCCTCCACAGACACTCTCTTTCCTTATCTGTTACTCTCGCTAATTCTCTCTCCTCTTTCCTTCTACCTCTCACCTCCCTCTTCTTACCCCCTTTATTATTACTTTTCATTATGTCCTTCCCCTTTGCTTTCCTATACACACAAAAAACAAAAACCTTGCTGGACCACAAAATGCTTTATGCTAAAAAAAACATACTATCACAAAAAAAGTATGCTTTATGCTAAAAATAACATACTATTCATCATAAAAAAACCGAAATACCGCGAACGATAAAGTGGAACATTTTTTTTGCAGTACTATCTGATGGCGAAAACACCGAAAAGGAACGCGGCGCTTCTTCGGCAGTTTGCACACTGAGACGTCGGCCAATCCGTTGCGACAATCGGGGTTCGAAGCGCAAGGACACAGGACCCGGGTGACAGACAAGGGGAGGTCAAGGGTCAGTGGGAAAGCGTGGAATGAGCGCAGTCCGGCTGGAATGAGAACGTCCAAGAATGTGCACCATGTCTTGCAGAAAAGAATAGAGAAGAGGGAAATTATATATATATATATATATATATATATATATATATATATATATATGTGTGTGTGTGTGTGTGTGTGTGTGTGTGTGTGTGTGTGTGTGTGTGTGTGTGCGAGTGCGTATCATGCCTCACAGTATCATTGGGAAAAAAGTATCTATCTATCTATCTATCTATCTATATATATATATATATATATATACATATATATTGTTATGGCTGCTGTCTCCAGCGCCCTCTGAAGCCGGCGAGCGATTCACGTGCGCGAGTGCCGTGGTGCCGCGCGGCGTGACGCCAGGCACCGATAACGCAGGTGTGGCACTAAACTGTGGCACCGCAGAGTATATGAGCGGCCTTTAAAGAGCTATAAAATTAGGCCGGAGGCGGCATCGGCATCTTCAAAGGAGCCGTAGGCAACGCGAATCTTTTGGTGGACGGTGAAGGGGACGCGAGGAGGACGGGGCGAGAGGAGGACGGGGCGAGAGGAGGACGGGGCGAGAGGAGGACGGGGCGAGAGGAGGACGGGGCGAGAGGAGGACGGAGGACGGAGGACGGGGCGAGAGGAGGACGGAGGACGGGGCGAGAGGAGGACGGAGGACGGGGCGAGAGGAGGACGGAGGACGGGGCGAGAGGAGGACGGAGGACGGGGCGAGAGGAGGACGGAGGACGGGGCGAGAGGACGGAGGACGGGGCGAGAGGACGGAGGACGGGGCGAGAGGACGGAGGACGGGGCGAGAGGACGGAGGACGGGGCGAGAGGACGGAGGACGGAGGACGGGACGGGGCGGAGGACGGAGGACGGGACGGGGCGGAGGACGGAGGACGGGACGGGGCGGAGGACGGAGGACGGGACGGGGCGGCGGAGGACGGGGCGAGGGGACGGAGGACGGGGCGAGGGGGGACGCCAGCCAAGACACGGCGGCTCGGGGAGGCAAAGGATAGCATCGCAACCGAAATGCTAATGGGACTCCTTGCCACAGCACCAACGGTGTTAATAAGAAATGGTAGTATGAACTAGTAGTAACATCAGCAGTAATCAGTAAAACTACGATGCGCCTATGTTAACATCCACAGAGAATAATGGTAGTCACGGGCTCTTACACTTTTATATATTTATTTCCTTAATCATTTTATATATTGTCTATGTATGTGAGTATGGCTGTGTGGGGGATGTAGAGTAGCGTTGTAGGAGAGGGAGGGAGGGAGGGAGGGAGGGGGGGGGGAGAGAGAGAGAGAGAGAGAGAGAGAGAGAGAGAGAGAGAGAGAGAGAGAGAGAGAGAGAGAGAGAGAGAGAGAGAGAGAGAGAGAGAGAGAGAAAGAGAGAAAAGGAGCGAGCGAGCAGCATAGTGTATTCAACCTCCCCTTCGTCAGTATCAGGTAGGGAAGTCTAGTTGGTTTTGCGTTTAGATCCAAACAATCGGGATTGAGAAGCGGGTCCAGCGCCCTGCCCCGAAACTACGCCCCCTAAACTGATCGAGTTAAAGAGCTCTTAACACACGCGAGTGAGTTTAGAGCGGAGTATTAAGCAGTGTGCATGTTTTAGGATGAATAACAAGGGGTGGCGTGCGCGTGCTTACAGTAGTTGGGTTGGAGGCCATTTTTATCAGTAAAAGTAGAAATAATAAATATAAGAAAGCAGTCACAATAATAGGATTAGTACATCGCTAATATATAACAGTACAGCAAAAGTAGAAATAATAACCATAATTGTAAGAAAGCAAACACAATAATAGTATTAGTACATCGCCAATAAATGACAGCAGTAGTAATAATAAGCAGGACACGTATGTTGTTGTTTTTTAACGTGAATCTCTACTTTTACACCTTTCGCGCAGAGTGCAACGCGTGAAACGGAGAGAGAAAATAACAGGTACAAACAGACGAAAAAACAAACCCAAAAATGATTATACAGCTAAAAAAAAGACAAATCCCCCCCCCCCTTTAAAAGATACATTTAGCAAAAAAAAAAAAAAAAAAAAAAAAAGAGGCAGCGCACACAGCATAAATCAAAAAGTGAAAAAAAAAATACAATTGAAACATTTTTATCAAGCATTCAAAAGTGGAAATTATAGCCATCGCATGCGGAAAATTCGAGCTGGGTTGGGGGGGGGATGGGATGAGGGAAGGGGAGAGAAAGGGAGAAGGGAGAAGAGGGAGAGGAAGGGAGAAGGGAGAAGAGGGAGAGGAAGGGAAAAGGGAGAAGAGGGAGAGGAAGGAAAGGGAGAAGAGGGAGAGGAAGGGAAAAGGGAGAAGAGGGAGAGGAAGGGAAAATAGGGAGAAGGGGGAGAGGAAGGGAAAATAGGGAGAAGAGGGAGAGGAAGGGAGAAGAAGGAGAAGAGGGAGAGGAAGGGAGAAGAAGGGAGAAGAGGGAGAGGAAGGGAGAAGAGGAAAGGAAGGGAGGAGAGGGAAAGGAAGGGAGGAGAGGGAAAGGAAGGGAGGAGAGGGAAAGGAAGGAGGAGAGGGAAAGGAAGGGAGGAGAGGGAAAGGAAGGGAGGAGAGGGAAAGGAAGGGAGGAGAGGGAAAAGGAAGGGAGAAGAGGGAGAGGGAGAGGAAGGGAGAAGAGGGAGGGGAAGGGAGGAGAGGGAGAGGAAGGGAGAAGAGGGAGAGGAAGGGAGGAGAGGGAGAGGAAGGGAGAAGAGGGAGGGGAAAGGAGGAGAGGGAGAATGGGGAGAGGAAGGGAGAATGGGGAGAGGAAGGGAGAATGGGGAGAGGAAGGGAGAATGGGGAGAGGAAGGGAGAATGAGGAGAGGAAGGGAGATGAAGGAGAAGAGGGAGAAGAGGGAGAGAGAATGGAGGGGGAGGGATAAGGGGAAGGGACAGAGGTTGAGAGGGGGGGACTGAGGGCTTTGAAATTGTTGAAACTGAAATAAGTCGAGGTTGCTATCACCATTAATCAGAGAGAGGGAGAGAAAAGGAGAGGGAGGGAGAGAAAAGGAGAGGAAGAGGGAGAGAAAAGGAGAGGAGAGGGAGAGAAAAGGAGAGGAGAGGGAGAGAAAAGGAGAGGAGAGGGAGAGAAAAGGAGAGAAAGAGAGAAAAGGAGAGAAAGAGAGAAAAGAAGAGAAAGAGAGAAAAGGAGAGAAGGGGAGAAAAGGAGAGAAAAGGAGAGAAAGAGAAAAAAGAGCGAAAGAGAAAAAAGAGCGAGAGAAAAAAGGAGAAGGAAAGGGGGATGCCGTCATCCACACACAAAAAAAAGTCGATCACTACGCTACTTTAGCTGCTATCCACCTTTCACTTTCAATCGCCCATTGACAGCGGTCATGCCACCCCCCCCCTCGTCTCACCCCCATCCCCCGCCCCGTCCCCTCAAAAAGCATGGGCCAATCCCCTCCATCCTGGTCCCTCCTTACCCCTCCCATCTCTGTCTCCCCCTCCTCCTATCCTCCTCCTCCTTCCCTCCTCCCTTCCTTCCTTCCTCCACCTCCTCTCCCTCCTATCCTCCTCCTCCTCCTATCCTTCCTCCTCCATCCATCCTCCTATCCCCTCCCCTCCTCCTCTCCTCCCATCCTCCTCCTCCTCCCTCCCCTCCTCCTCCACCTCCTCTCCTCCCCACCCTTCCCCCCCTCCTCCTCCTCCTCCTCCTCCTTCCCCTCACTCACTCCCCCCCTCCTCCCATCCTTCCCCCTCCTCCTCCTTCCCCTCACTCCCTCCCTCCCTCCCATCCTCCCTCCCTCCCATCCTCCCCTCCCCTCCTCCTCATCCTCCTCCTCCTCCTCCCCTCCTCCCCTCCTTCCTCTCCCTCTCCCCCCCGTCTCCCCATCACAGCGGCGGTTCGACAAAGACAACAAAAGCGACATTCCTGAAGGCGAGACCGACCCACGGATTTCCCACGTCATTTTCGTTCGAACCGGAGCTCTCCATACAACGTTGTCATTTTACGTAAAAAAAATAAATAAATAAATAAAAAATAAAAATAAATAATAAAAAATAAATAAAAAAAATAAATAAAATAAATAAATAAATAAAAAAAAAACGCCTGGTGAGTATGAACTATTAAAAAAAAGCCATAAGTAGACAAAATATAAGGAAGAAAAACGCCCCAGAAGAAATATGATAAATCGAGAGAACTACTACAAAAAAAAAGTAAAAAAAAAAAAAGAAAGACGCCCCAGAAATATGATCAATCGAGAGAACCAATACAAAAAAGGAAAAAAAGAGTAAAAAAAAAGAAAAGAAAAACGACCCAGAAGAAATATGATAAATCGAGAGAACCACTACCTAAAAAAGAAAAAAAAAGTAAAAAAAAAAAGAAAAAGAAAAACGCCCCAGAAGAAATATGAGAAATCGAGAGAACCACAACCTAAAAATAGAAAAAAAGTAAAAAAAAAAAAAAGGAAAACGCCCCAGAAGAAATATGGTAAATCGAGAGAACCACTACAAAAAAAAATAAATAAATAAATAAATAAAAAATAAATAAATAAAAAAAGAAAGAAAAGAAAAAGTAAAAAAGAAAAAGAAAAATGCCCCAAAAGAAATATGATAAATCGCGAGAACCACTACCTAAAAAAAATAATAATAATAAAATAAAATAAAAAATAAAATAAATAAATAAATAAATAAATAAATAAATAAAAATAAATAAATAAAAGGAAATAAAGACAAAAATCACACTCGCTCTTCCCGAAATAGCTATAAATAAATAAATAAAAATAAATAAATAAATAAAAGATTATAAAGAAAGAAAAAAGTCACACTCGCTCTTCCCGAAATAGCTATAAATAAATAAATAAAAATAAATAAATAAATAAAAGGAAAGAAAAAAAAAAGTCACACTCGCTCTTCCCGAAATAGCTATAAATAAATAAATAAAAAATAAATAAATAAAAGGAAAAAAAATCACACTCGCTTCTCCCGAAATAGCTATAAACAAATAAATAAAAAATAAATAAACAAATAAAAGGAAAGAAAGAAAAAAGTCACACTCGCTTCTCCCAAAATAGCTATAAATAAATAAATAAAAATAAATAAATAAATAAAAGGAAAGAAAAAAAAAGTCACACTCGCTCTCCCCAAAATAGCTATAAATAAATAAATAAAAATAAATAAATAAATAAAAGGAAAGAAAAAAAAAAGTCACACTCGCTCTTCCCGAAATAGCTATAAATAAATAAATAAAAATAAATAAATAAATAAAAGGAAAGAAAAAAAAAAGTCACACTCGCTTCTCCCGAAATAGCTATAAATAAATAAATAAAAATAAATAAATAAATAAAAGGAAAGAAAAAAAAAAGTCACACTCGCTCTTCCCGAAATAGCTATAAATAAATAAATAAAAATAAATAAATAAATAAAAGGAAAGAAAAAAAAAAGTCACACTCGCTCTTCCCGAAATAGCTATAAATAAATAAATAAAAATAAATAAATAAATAAAAGGAAAGAAAAAAAAAAGTCACACTCGCTCTTCCCGAAATAGCTATAAATAAATAAATAAATAAAAATAAATAAATAAATAAAAGGAAAGAAAAAAAAGTCACACTCGCTCTTCCCGAAATAGCTATAAATAAATAAAAATAAATAAATAAATAAAAGATTATAAAGAAAGAAAAAAGTCACACTCGCTCTTCCCGAAATAGCTATAAATAAATAAATAAAAATAAATAAATAAATAAAAGGAAAAAAAAAAAAGTCACACTCGCTCTTCCCGAAATAGCTATAAATAAATAAATAAAAATAAATAAATAAATAAAAGATTATAAAGAAAGAAAAAAGTCACACTCGCTTCTCCCAAAATAGCTGACGCACGATAGCTCCGTGATTTTCCAAACGCGACGAGGATCCCGAACCAAAGACATGTTTACACTTTAGGAGGATTTAGCAGCAATCATCATCGTAAGAAGAAGAAGAAGAAAAAAGAAGAAAAAAAATAGGAGGAATATCCAGTAAACATCAACCAAAGGAGACGAACTTCTTTACTTGGGGGGGTGGGGGGGGGAAGGGAGGGATGGGGTGGGGGTGAGGGGAAGGGAGGGGTGGGGGTGGGGGTGAGGGGAAGGGAGGGGTGAGGGGAAGGGAGGGAGGGGGGGCGGGGGCGACGTCATACGCCACCGCTCGAGCTCACGTTTAGTTCCCCCCCCCCCCACACACACCCTCCTGTCCCTTCCCCCTCCCCCTCCTATCCCTACTCACTCACTCCATCCATCCATCCTTACCACAGCCGCCTTACTTACTTATTTACTTACTATCCATTCATTCCCTCCTTCCCCTCTACTCCTACCCCCCCCCCTCTTCCCCCTTACTCTACCACTATCATATATTCAGAAACCACTACAGGAAGGGGAGGGGGCAAGGGCATTGGGGATTAAAGGGGGTAGGGATAGGGGGAGGCAGGAGGGGAAGGGGGGAGGAGGGAGGGGAATGGGGGAGGCAAGAGGAGAAAAGAGAAGGTGGGGGGAAAGGAGGGGAAGGGGAAGGGGGAGGCAAGAGGGGAAGGGGGATAGAAGAAAAAGAGAAGAGAAGAGAAGGTGGGGAAAAAAGGAAGAGGGGAAGGGGAAGAGGTAGGGGGGAAGGGGAAGAGATAGGGGGTAGAAGGAGAAGGGGAAAGGGAAGAGATAGGGGGGGGAAGGGGAAGGGGAAGAGGGAAGAGGTAGGGGGGAAGGGGAAGGGGAAAGGGAAGAGGTAGGGGGGAAGGGGAAGCGAGACCTCGGCACACATTGCGTGTCATGATCAGTCATGCAATAAGACGGTTGTGGCGATATATTGCGTCGCCGATGAAGTATGGCGGAAGAGGAGGGGGGAAAGGCGAGGGGGGGACGAGGGAGAAAAAGGGGTGGAGTGAAAAAGGACAAGAGGAGGTGAGAAAGTGAGGAAGAGAATAAGAGAGAAAGCGAGAAAGAGAATGAGAGAGAGAAAGCGAGAAAGAATAAGAGAAAGAAAGCGACAAAGAGAAGAAAGCAAGAGAGAAAAAGAGAAAAAATAAAGAGCAGGAGAGCGGCCGCAAGAACGAAGAAAAAGTAAAAAACAACAACAACAACAACAACTCATCAATAGAAAAAGAAAAAGGAAAAAAATGGAAAGACCCAAAGAAAGAAGGAAAGCAACACCACCTACCACCCCTTCCTCTCCCCTCCCTCGCCCCCTTCTCTCGTGTGTGGGTATGTTAGCGAATAACTACATGGCCAGTCACCATGCAATCGCTGCTTCTGCATGACGCGGGAGAGGTCGAACGAGGGGGGCTTGGGGGGGAGGGGGAGGGGGAGGGGGAAGGGGAGAGGGGAGAGAGGAGAGCAAGAGGGAGAGGGAGGAGGAGAGCAAGAGGGAGAGGGAGAGAGGAGAGCAAGAGGGAGAGGGAGAGAGGAGAGCAAGAGGGAGAGGGAGAGAGGAGAGCAAGAGGGAGAGGGAGAGAGGAGAGCAAGAGGGAGAGGGGAGAGAAAGGGGGGAGTGTGAGGGGGAGGGAGAGGGGAGAGAAAGGGGGGAGTGTGAGGGGGAGGGAGAGGGGAACGATGAGGGAGACATATTTATGTATCAACAGACATATTATACATATATATACACACATATATATAATATATATATGTATATATGTATATATATGTAGATGTATATATGTACATGCATATATATATACACACACTATAATATATATATATATATATATATATATATATATATATATATATATATATATATATATATATATATGTGTGTGTGTGTGTGTGTGTGTGTGTGTGTGTGTGTGTGTGTGTGTGTGTGTGTGTGTGTGTATGCACACACACACACACACACACACACACACACACACACACACACACACACACACACACACACACACACACACACACACACACACACACACACAGACATATCTAAATACGCATACATCAACGTACATTTACATCTATGTATGCATATATAAGTGCGCGCGCGTGTGCATACATCAATATACCGCTCACACTGCGGCTAATCCGACAAACAGCCTCCCACGCCAACTTCAATCCACGTCATGTTTCCCCCCCGAGTGCCATAGGCCTAGGGGAGGTCTGGAGGGGCACGGACGCAATGAGTGCCATAGGCCTAGGGGAGGTCTGGAGGGGCACGGGCGCAATGAGTGCCATAGGCCTAGGGGAGGTCTGGAGGGGCACGGGCGCAATGAGTACCATAGGCCTAGGGGAGGTCTGGAGGGGCACGGACGCAATGAGTACCATAGGCCTAGGGGAGGTCTGGAGGGGCACGGACGCAATGAGTGCCATAGGCCTAGGGGAGGTCTGGAGGGGCACGGGCGCAATGAGTGCCATAGGCCTAGGGGAGGTCTGGAGGGGCACGGGCGCAATGAGTACCATAGGCCTAGGGGAGGTCTGGAGGGGCACGGGCGCAATGAGTGCCATAGGCCTAGGGGAGGTCTGGAGGGGCACGGGCGCAATGAGTGCCATAGGCCTAGGGGAGGTCTGGAGGGGCACGGGCGCAATGAGTACCATAGGCCTAGGGGAGGTCTGGAGGGGCACGGGCGCAATGAGTACCATAGGCCTAGGGGAGGTCTGGAGGGGCACGGGCGCAATGAGTGCCATAGGCCTAGGGGAGGTCTGGAGGGGCACGGGCGCAATGAGTACCATAGGCCTAGGGGAGGTCTGGAGGGGCACGGGCGCAATGAGTACCATAGGCCTAGGGGAGGTCTGGAGGGGCACGGGCGCAATGAGTACCATAGGCCTAGGGGAGGTCTGGAGGGGCACGGGCGCAATGAGCACCATAGGCCTAGGGGAGGTCTGGAGGGGCAAAGGCGCAAGGAAAAGTCAAGTCTATAACGAAAAGTCGCCGGCGTGGGAAAAAAAAAAATTGACGCAGTTTTAATCCATTCCGACCGGAGGAGAAACTTCGTCAAAAAAAAAAAAGGCTTTCCGAGTCGCAGTTTGTTTACACTCCGCCAAGCAGGTGGGTGCGTGTCCTGTCACACGGTCTTCGCTCGCCTGCCTTCCGTCCTCCTCTCGCCTCGCCTATCCTGTTCGCTTACCGTCGCGAGAGGGAGGAGGAAGGAAGAACAACCCATGGGATAAACACAGCAAGAAGGACGGAAGGAAGAACAACCCTGGGATAAACACAGCAAGAAGGACGGAAGGAAGAACAACCCTGGGATAAACACAGCAAGAAGGACGGAAGGAAGAACAACCCTGGGATAAACACAGCAAGAAGGACGGAAAGAAGAACAACCCTGGGATAAACACAGCAAGAAGGACGGAAGGAAGAACGCTGGAATAAACAAAAGAGGGACGGAAGAAACAGAGCAGGACAGGACACACACGAGCAGCGGAGGCCAGAAGGAAAAGGTACGGAGCAGGGAAGGGTGTGAAATAGGCAAGAGGCAGGGAGCTCCACGCGGCGGAACCCTCGGTGAGCTCCCCAAGTTTGGCAGGAACTTGGGTTAACGGTGACGCCCCTCTCCCCCTCCCCTCTCGCCCCACCATCCCCCGCCCTCCCTTACTCCCTAACCTCCCCGTTCTCTGTCTCACTCTCTCCTCCTCCCCACCCTCTCCTACCCTCTACCCTCCCCCTTCGGTGCGCACACCTGTACCCACCACCAACACACCCGCCGCTCACAACCTGTCTCTTATGCTCTTCGCTCTCCTCTCTCTCTCCTCCCTCTCCTCCTCTCGTTCCTCTCTCGCCCCCCTTCCCTTCCCTAACCTCTGAGCTCCCACATCACCTACTCATCCATATACATCCACAGCCAACTTCTCCCTCAACGAGACGAAAGAGTAACGCCGGACAACCAGGCAACACATCACGTGATTTAGCTCCCCTCCTCCTCCTACCCCCCCCCCCCCCCCCGCGCTCCATCCGCTACTCACCGTGTATGACAATGGTCGCAATCACCTGTTACATTAAGGAAATTCCGGGGTAAATCCGCCCCTTCCCAACCCTGTTTCTCTCTTCCTTTCTATCCCCTCCTTCCCCTTCTATCTCCTTCTCCTCCTATTCCTTCTCTCTGTCCATTCTCCTCCCTTCTGTTCCATCTCCCTCTCCACCTCTCCTTCTCCCTCTTGAGGTTTATAGTCGGAGCCCTTGGGCGGTTCCACCCAAGGCTACGGGCAAGGTTCTCGCACTCTCGCTCGTTCTCCCACTCTCCTCCTCTCTCTCTCTCTTCCGTTCTCGTTCTCCCACACTCTCCTCCTCTCTCTCTCTTCCGTTCTCGTTCTCCCACACTCTCCTCCTCTCTCTCTCTTCCGTTCTCGTTCTCCCACACTCTCCTCTTTCTCTTCCGTTCTCGTTCTCCCACACTCTCCTCCTCTCTTTCTCTTCCGTTCTCGTTCTCCCACACTCTCCTCCTCTCTTTCTCTTCCGTTCTCGTTCTCCCACACTCTTCTCCTCTCTTTCTCTTCCGTTCTCGTTCTCCCACACTCTCCTCCTCTCTTTCTCTTCCTTCGCGTTCTCCCACACTCTCCTCCTCTCTTCCTCTTCCGTTCGCGTTCTCCCACACTCTCCTCCTCTCTTTCTCTTCCGTTCGCGTTCTCCCCCACTCTCCTCCTCTCTTCCTCTTCCGTTCGCGTTCTCCCACACTCTCCTCCTCTCTTTCTCTTCCGTTCTCGTTCTCCCACACCCCCCTTTTCCCTCTTCCTCTCCCACAACCCCCTTTCCCTCTTCCTCTCCCACACCCCCCTTTTCCCTCTTCCTCTCCCACACCCCCCTTCTCCCTCTTCCTCTCCCACACCCCCCTTCTCCCTCTTCCTCTCCCACACCCCCCTTCTCCCTCTTCCTCTCCCACACCCCCCTTCTCCCTCTTCCTCTCCCACACCCCCCTTCTCCCTCTTCCTCTCCCACACCCCCCTTCTCCCTCTTCCTCTCATTCCACACCCCCCTTCTCCCTCTTCCTCTCCCACACCCCCCTTCTCCCTCTTCCTCTCCCACACCCCCCTTCTCCCTCCTTCCTCTCCCACACACCCCTTCTCCCTCTTCCTCTCCCACACACCCCTTTTCCCTCTTCCTCTCCCACACACCCCTTCTCCCTCTTCCTCTCCCACACACCCTTCTCCCTCTTCCTCTCCCACACACCCCTTCTCCCTCTTCCTCTCCCACACACCCCTTCTCCCTCTTCCTCCCAGTCACTCACCATCTCTCTCTCTCCCTCCCTCTCTTCCTCCCAGTCACTCACCATCTCTCTCTCTCCCTCCCTCTCTTCCTCCCAGTCACTCACCATCTCTCTCTCTCCCTCCCTCTCTTCCTCCCAGTCACTCACCATCTCTCTCTCTCCCTCCCTCTCTTCCTCCCAGTCACTCACCATCTCTCTCTCTCCCTCCCTCTCTTCCTCCCAGTCACTCACCATCTCTCTCTCTCCCTCCCTCTCTTCCTCCCATTCTCTCACCGTCTCTCTCTCTCTCTCTCCCATCCTCCCAGTCACTCACCATCTCTCTCTCTCTCTCTCTCTCCCATCCTCCCAGTCACTCACCGTCTCTCTCTCTCTCTCTCCCATCCTCCCAGTCACTCACCTTCTCTCTCTCTCCCTCCCTCTCTTCCTCCCAGTCACTCACCATCTCTCTCTCTCCCTCCCTCTCTTCCTCCCTCCTTTCCTCTCCCTCTCTCCCTCCCTCTCTTCCTCCCAGTCACTCACCATCTCTCTCTCTCCCTCCCTCTCTTCCTCCCAGTCACTCACCTTCTCTCTCTCTCCCTCCCTCTCTTCCTCCAGTCACTCACCATCTCTCTCTCTCCCTCCCTCTCTTCCCCCAGTCACTCACCATCTCTCTCCCATCCTCTCTCCTTTCCTCTCCCTCTCTCCCATCCTCCCTCCTTTCCTCTCCCTCTCTCCCATCCTCCCTCCTTTCCTCTCCCTCTCTCCCATCCTCCCTCCTTTCCTCTCCCTCTCTCCCATCCTCCCTCCTTTCCTCTCCCTCTCTCCCATCCTCCCTCCTTTCCTCTCCCTCTCTCCCATCCTCCCTCCTTTTCTCTCCCTCATCCTCCCTCCTTCCCTTTCCCTCGTCCTCCCTCCTTTCCTCTTCCTCATCCTCCCTCCTTTCCTCTCCCTCTCTCTCATCCTCCCTCCTTTCCTCTCCTCACTCTCCCATCCTCCCTCCTTTCCTCTCCCTCTCCCATCCTCCTTCCCTCCCTCTCTCTCCCATCCTCCTTCCCTCCTTCTCCCTCTCTCTCTCCCATCCTCTTTCCCTCCCTCTCCCTCTCTCTCTCCCATCCTCCTTCCCTCCCTCTCCCTCTCTCTCTCTCTCTCCCATCCTCCTTCCCTCCCTTTCCCTCCCTCTCTCTCTCCCATCCTCCTTCCCTTCCCTCCCTTTCCCTCCCTCTCTCTCTCCCATCCTCCTTCCCTTCCCTCCCTCTCTCTCTCTCATCCTCCCTCCTTCCCTCCCTCTCTTCATCCTCCCTCCTTCCCTCCCTCTCTCTCCCATCCTCCCTCCCTCCCTCTCTCTCCCATCCTCCCTCCCTCCCTCTCTCTCCCATCCTCCCTCCCTCCCTCTCTCCCATCCTCCCTCTTTCCCTCCCTCTCTCTCCCATCCTCCCTCTTTCCCTCCCTCTCTCTCCCATCCTCCCTCTTTCCCTCCCTCTCTCTCCCATCCTCCCTCTCTCTCCCATCCTCCTTCCTTCCCTCCCTCTCTCTCC
>NC_091584.1:1413097-1415023 GCF_042767895.1 Penaeus vannamei | reverse complement strand
ATTCTCGTTTTTTTCCGTATGCCCCCCTCTTGGCCTTCTGCTTAGTCTCTCTCTACCCTTTATTAGTGTCATTTTTCTCTCCCTCCTTCGCGTTGGCGTTTGTGTTCTTAACTTGTCCGTCTTGTGTCTTTCATTCGCGTTCTCTCTTTCTCTCTTTTTTCTTTTTTTTCGTCTTTTCTCTCCGCGTTCTCTCTTTCTCTCTTTCTTATGTCTTTCTTTCCCGTTCTCTTTTTCTCCCTTTTTCTTGTCTTTCCTTCCCGTTCTCTCCGCGTTCTCTTTCTCCCTTTTTCTATTTTCTTCTTCCTCTCCCGTTCTCCTCCTTTTCTTCCTTTCACATATGACTTTCCTTCGCGTTCTCTTTCTCCCTTTTCTTATGTCTTTCCTTCCCGTTCTCTCTTTCTCTTTTATGTCTTTCCTTCCCGTTCTCTCTTTCTCCCTTTGTCTCATGTCTTTCCTTCCCGTTCTCTCCACGTTCTCCCTCTCTCCCTTTTTCTTATTTTTCTCGTCTTTTCTCTCCGCGTCCTCTCTTTCTCCCTTTTTCTTGTGTCTTTCCTTCCCGTTCTCTCCCTTTTTCTTATTTTTTTCCTTCCCGTTCTCTCTTTCTCTCCTTTTTCTTATCTTTTCTCGTCTTTCTCTCCGCGTTCTCTTTCTCTCTTTCTTATTTTTTTTTCCCTCCCGTTCTCTCTTTCTCTCCTTTTTCTTATTTTTCTCGTCTTTTCTCTCGGTTCCCCTGGTTCCTCTCTTCTCTCCGGCCGTAATTGCGTCGTCCTTTTCGTCGTTTTTCCTTTCGGATAATTTTGCTTTGATGTTTCGTTTCTCGGTTTCGTTCTCTTGCTTTTTTCCTGCTTGTCTTTCTTGTCCGTTTTTTTTGTTTGTTTGTTTGTCTGTCTGGCTATCTGTCTGTCTGTCTGTCATTTCCTGTATTCCTCCTTCCCCTTCTGCTTCCCTTTACTTTTATTCTTTATTCTTTTATCCCCTTATGCCTGGTTGTTTAGTTGGCGATCTCTTTCTCTCTTTCTTCTCTCTCTCTCTCTCTCTCTCTCTCTCTCTCTCTCTCTCTCTCTCTCTCTCTCTCTCTCTCTCTCTCTCTCTCTCTCTCTCTCTCCCTGTCTCCCTCTCTCCCTCTCTCTCTCCCTCTCCCCACCCCCTCCCCCTCTTCCCCCCCCCTCTTCCTCTCTTCTCCCCTCTCCCCTTCTCCCCACCCCTCTCCCTCCTCTCTCCTCCCCCTATTCTCCCCCACCCACCCCTCTCCCCCCGTCTCTTCATCTCCTCCCCGCCTTGCTCTCAATTCCCTCTTATCTCCCTGCATTCTTTACCTCTTCTGCTTCGTCGACAGTGGGGGAGAAAAAACGAGAGAGGATGATGGAATGCACAAAAAATAAAAAGAAAAAGATATAAAACAAATATATAAGATATATAATAAAATGTATAAAATATATATAAAAATATAATAAAATATATAAAATATATATAAAAATATAATAAAATATAAAAAAAATATATAAAATATATAATGAAATATATAAAATATATATAAAATATATATTAAAATATATAAAATATATATAAAAATATAATAAAATATATAATAAAATATATATAAAATATATATAAAAATATAAAAAATATATAAAAATATAATAAAATATATAAAATATATATAAAAATATAATAAAATATATACACAAAGATAGCGATAAGAGCGATAAGGGAGATAGCGTGCGACCGATAGCGACGGCGAGAGGTCAGAGCGGTCCGGGTATGTCTCCGATAAAGAGGTCATTATCGTTATCTCACTTGGAGATCGTAAACTAGTTTTATTCTGTTAATACGAATCGCCGTTTGATGAGAGGGATTGGACGCTGTTGTCGTTCCGTTTTTTTTTTCGTTTTTTTCGTTTTTTCTTTCTTTCGTTCTTTCTTTCGT
>NC_091584.1:1400597-1408097 GCF_042767895.1 Penaeus vannamei | reverse complement strand
GGAATGGAAATGGAAAGGGGGGAGGTGGAGAGGAGGGAAGGGGGAGGGAGGGGGGGGGAAGAGAGGAGAGAGGGGGAGGAAGGGAGGGAGGTGGGAAGGGGGAGTGGGGGAGTGGGGGAGGGAGAAGGGGAATGGAAATGGAAAGGGGAGGTGGAGAGGAGGAAGGGGAAGGGAGAGGGAGAGAAGTCGCCACATAGTGAGGGGAGGAGGAGGGAGAGGAGGGGAGTATTATCGATGGTGAATTATATTTTGAATTTTGTTGATTGTTTTGGTGTATGAACGTGGAAGGATTATTTTTGTGTTGATTGATGTTATTGTAATTATTTTCGATATTTATTGTTCAGAAGGAATGTTTTAAAATCGCTTATCGCCCAATCCTTTCGTTTTTTTTCAATTACATGTTATTTACTTTTTATATATATTTTTTTAATCCTTTCCATCCCACTTGGAATAAGCCAAAGAATGAGATAAAAAAGGAGAGAGGAATAAAGTGGGAGATTGAGAAGAAATAGTGAATCAGTAGCTCTTGCAACTCAACATTTTCCACTCTTGCAATATTGTCACTTCAATTATACGTCAGGTCTTTCAACTTTTATACTTATCTCCTCTACCCTTTTCTTTTTCTTCTCCCCTCTTCCTCTTCCTCTCCCTCTCCCACCCCTTCCTCTCCCTCTCCCCTTCCTCACCCTCCCACCTTCTTCTCCCTCACCTTCCCTCCCCACTTCCGCCTCTCCTCCCTTCCTCTCCCTCCCCTCTCCCTCTCCCTCTCCCTCTCCCTCTCCCTCTCCCTCTCCCTCTCCTCTTCCTCCCCCTCTCCCTCTCCCTCCCCCTTTCCCCCCTTTCCTCTCCCCTCCCTTTCTCTTTCTCCCTCATTCCCCTTCCTCCCACTTCCTCTCCCTCCTTCCTCTCCTCCCCTATCCCCACTTCCCCTCCCTCTCCCTCTCCTCTCCCTTCCTCTCTCCTCTCCCTCCCTCTCCCCTTCCTCTCCTCTCCCCACATCCGCCTCTCCCTCCTCCCTTCCTCTCCCTCCCCCTCCCTCCTCCCCTCCCTCTCTCCAGGCTTCATCTCCCTCTCCCTCCCCCTCTCCCCCTTCATATCTCCCTCTCCACTCCCCTCTCCCCTTCCTCTCCCTCCCCTCCCCACTTCTCTCTCCTTCCTCCCTTCCTCCCTTTCCCTCTCCCTCTCCTCCCCTCCTCTCCTCTCTTCCTCTCCTTCCCTCTCCCTCTCCTCCCACTTCTTCTCCTCCCCCTCCTCCCCTCCCCCTCTCCCCTCTTCCTCCCCTCCTTCCCTCTCCCCCTTTACCCCGTGAGTGCACAGCGTCGCCGCACCCACAGGCCGCGCGCAACAGCTCACTGCCGCTACGCATGTCCGTGTCTGCTTCCCCCCTCTCCGTGAGACGCCGCAGCACAATTCTCTCTCCTCTCTTCTCTCTCTCTTTCTCTTCTCTCTCTTTCTCTTTCTCTCTTTCTCTTTTCTCTTTCTCTTTTCTCTCTTTCTCTTTCTCTCTCTCTCTCTCTCTCTCTCTCTCTCTCTCTCTCTCTCTCTCTCTCTCTCCCTCTGTCTCTGAGGGTGCGATGGGTGGGGGTGGGGGGATGGGGGGATGGGGGGCGTTCTCTCTCTCATTTTCCTGCGCTGAAGGCTGAGGCGCGACGGGGGTGGGGGTGGGGGGATGGGGGGGATGGGGGGGCGTTGCAGGATTGATAGGTTTGTGTGTATATACTCGTTCATGTGCGCGGACACAGGTGTGTGTGTGTGTATGCACATATGCAAACGGGACGGAGGTATGTAAATATATTATGTACACGTGGATACGCGCGTATGCGGTGTTTATATCGTGCCACCTTTTGCACGCGCACACGCCCATGCACTCATTCACTCACTCACACACTTGCAAACAAACGATTACAGCGACCAGCCACTCTCTCTCTCTCTCTCTCTCTCTCTCTCACTTTCTCTCTCTCTCTCTCTCTCTCTCTCTCTCTCTCTCTCTCTCTCTCTCTCTCTCTCTCCCTCTCCGACTCTCTCTCTCTCTCTCTCTCTCTCTCCCTCTCCCTCTCCGTCTCTCCCTCTCCCTCTCCCTCTCCCTCTCCTCTCCCTCTCCTCACGTCCTCCCTCTCCCTCTCCCTCTCTCCTCTCCTACTCACCTCTCACCTCTCCCCCTCCTCCCCCTCTCCCCTCCTCCCTTCCACCCCCTCCCTTTCACTCCTCCCCTTATCTTCTCCCAAACTCACTCAGGTAAACTTGATTGGCTTGCATGGAAATATTAATTTATTCGCTGTATATTGGCAGGTGTTGTGGACTGAGGATTCCCCTTCTCTCCCCTCTTCTCCCTCCCCTGTTCGCTTCTTCCACTTGTCATCCGTCCTTTCCCCTTCTCCACTTCGCGTCTCCGTTTCATTTCTCCTCTCGTTTCCCTCTTTTCTTGCTTTCCTTCCTTCCTTCTCCCCCTCTCTATCTCTCTCTCTGATCTCTCTCTAATCTCTCTCTCTCTCTCTCTATCATTATCTTTATCTATCAGTCTCTCTCTCTCGCTCTCTCTCTCTCTCTCTCTCTCTCTCTCTCTCTCTCTCTCTCTCTCTCTCTCTCTCTCTCTCTCTACTCTCTCTACTCTACTCTCTCTACTTTCTCTCTCTCTCTACTCTCTCTCTCTCTCTCTCTCTCTCTCTCTACTCTCTCTCTACTCTCTCTCTACTCTCTCTCTACTCTCTCTCTACTCTCTCTCTACTCTATCTCTATTCTCTCTCTACTCTCTCTACTCTCTCTCTATTCTCTCCTTCTTCTTCTTCTTCGAATTGGGAGTGAGGTAATGTTTGTGTGCATGCGTGTATGTGCGTAGAAGTCCAACATTGGGTTCCCTTGCCCTCTGCCGCCCATACCGGAAACCCTGGGTACACGTTAGGAAGGATAGGGTACGTATAATGTACCCGAGCCGGTGTAAATACATGTGTGTGTGTGTGTGTGTGTGTGTGTGTGTGTGTGTCTGTGTGTGCCTGTGTCCGTGTGTGTCTGTGCCTGTGTCCGTGTGTGTCCTGTGTCCGTGTGTGTCCTGTGTCCGTGTGTGCCTGTGTCTGTTTTTATACGACCATGTACGTATGTTTACCTCGGTGTGGATATGCGCGCAAGAAAGTGTTGTGTACTGTATCCCGGGAGCGCCTGATTGGCTTCGCAAGCAAGGGAAAAAAATCCTTCTTAATGTTGCCAATCCCTTAATCTTAATCGAGAGATTGGATAAACTTCAAGACACTCGATTAGCTACTCATCAGATGTAAAAAACGCTTCGTGCAATCTAGCTAAAACGCCGCTACTTTATTTTCTCTCCTTAATGAGAGAGAAAGAGAGAGAGAGAGAGAGAGTGTGAGTGAAAGGGTGAAAGGGTGAAAGAGAGAGAGAATGAGTGAAAGGGAAGAGAGAGAAAGAGAGAGAGAATGAGTGAAAGGGAAGAGAGAGAAAGAGAGAGAATGAGTGAAAGGGAAGAGAGAGAAAGAGAGAGAGAATGAGTGAAAAGGTGAAAGAGAAAGAGAGAGAGAATGAGTGAAAGGGTGAAAGAGAAAGAGAGAGAGAATGAGTGAAAGGATGAAAGAGAAAGAGAGAGAGAAGTCAGAGTGAAAGGGTGAAAAGAGAAAGAGAGAATGAGTGAAAGCAGGTGAAAGAGAAAGAGAGAGAGAATGAGATGAAAGGAGTGATAAGAGAAAGAGAAGGGAGAGAGAGAATGAGTGTGAAAGGGTGAAGAAGAAAGAGAAGAGAGAGAGAATGAGTGAAAAGAGGTTTTTTTTTTTTTTTTTTAAGAGAGAGAAGAGAGAGAGAAATGAGTGAAAGGGTGAAAGAGAGAAGAGAGAGAGAATGAGAATGGAAAAGGATGAAAGAGAAAGAGAGAAGAAGGAGAATGGAGTGAAAGGGTGAAAAGAAGAAAGAGAGAGAGAATGAGTGAAAGGGCAAGTGAAATAGAAAGAGGGAGAGAATGAGTGAAAGGGTGAAAGAGAAAGAGAGAGAGAATGAGTGAAAGGGTGAAAGAGAAAGAGAGAGAGAATGAGTGAAAGAGTGAAAGAGAAAGAGAGAGAGAATGAGTGAAAGAGTGAAAGAGAAAGAGAGAGAGGTGAAATATTAGGGAAGTTAGAGAAAGAGAGAGAGAAGAGAATGAGTGAAAGGGGTGAAAGAGAAAGAGAGAGAGAGAGAATGAGTGAAAGGGTGAAAGCAGAAAGAGAGAGAGAATATAGATTAAAAAGGTGAGAGAAGAGAAGGGAGAGAGAGAATGAGTGAAAGGGTGAAAAGAGAGAAGAGAAAGAGAGAGAGAATGAGTGAAAGGGTGAAGAGAGAAAAGAGAGAGAGAATGAGTGAAAGGGTGAAAGAGAAAGAGAGAGAGAATGAGTGAAAGGGTGAAAGAGAAAGAGAGAGAGAATGAGTGAAAGGGTGAAAGAGAAAGAGAGAGAGAATGAGTGAAAGGGTGAAAGAGAAAGAGAGAGAGAATGAGTGAAAGGGTGAAAGAGAAAGAGAGAGAGAATGAGTGAAAGGGTGAAAGAGAAAGAGAGAGAGAATGAGTGAAAGAGTGAAAGAGAAAGAGAGAGAGAATGAGTGAAAGAGTGAAAGAGAAAGAGAGAGAGAATGAGTGAAAGGGAAGAGAGAAAGAGAGAGAGAGAGAATGAGTGAAAGGGTGAAAGAGAAAGAGAGAGAGAGAGAGAATGAGTGAAAGGGTGAAAGAGAAAGAGAGAGAGAGAGAGAATGAGTGAAAGGGTGAAAGAGAAAGAGAGAGAGAATGATTGAAAAGGTGAGAGAGAGAGAGAGAGAGAGAATGAGGAAAATGGGTGAGAGTACGAGAGAGAGAGAGAGAGTTGTTATGAAAGGGTGAGAGAGTAGTAGTAGGGAGAGAGATAGATAATGGACAGTGAAAGGTGTATAGATATATAGAGAGAATTTAGTAGTAAAGAAGATCGGTGAGAGAGAGAGAGAGTGAGATAGGTGAAGGGTGTGTGAGAGAGAGAGAATGTAGGTGAGAAATGAGTTAGAATGTAGGGTGAAAGGGTGAAAGAGAAAGAGAGAGAGAATGAGTGAAAGGGTGAAAGAGAAAGAGAAAGAGAGAGAGAATGAGTGAAAGGGTGAAAGAGAGAGAGAGAGAGAGAGAGAGAGAATGCATTGAAAGGGTGAAAGAGAGAGAGAGAGAATGAGTGAGACAGAGAGAGTAAGAGAGAGAATATGAGTGAAAGGGTGAGTGAGTGAGTGGGTGAAAGAGAGAGAGAATGAGTGAAAGGGAAGAGAGAGAAAAACAAAGATAAAAAACGACAAGAAAAAGTCCATCATACATATAAAAGATTACCGCGCTGAAGAACCAGATCAGTAGCTCGCATAACCTCGGGGTGGGAACCTGTAGGAAAAAAGTCCAAGCAATTTTTTCTCAACTATATTTAGAATTCTCGCAATTAAGTGGTGTTTTATGTTTTCTTTTTTTTTTTTTTACTTGTACATGATTCTTTTGTCCAGGAAGAGATGAAGACATGCGCGCTCAAAAGTGTTCTCATGTTAGTTTGAACTTTCTTCTGTAACCTAAGGGTCGATATCTTCACTTTGATCATGAGTTTGCAGTGAACAAACTCAACTCGTGATGAGGGAACAAAAACTCGTGATGAGGGAACAAAAACTCGTGATGAGGGAACAAAAACTCGTGATGAGGGAACAAAGTCACGATGAGGGAACAAAGTCACGATAAGGGAACAAAGTCACGATAAGTGAACAAACTCGTGAACATATCTGAGTTTAAGCGAACAGAACACCTGATACTTATCTTCGCATCCCCTTGTATTTAGAAACGCTCATTTCCTTTCGATTTTCCATTTAAATTAGGAGTTATTTTTTTAAAGCTTTTGGTAAATATAGGATGTGAAGGTGATGGCTGTGGGGAGTCCGCACATGTACTCAAACAGGTGTTGCAGGTGGCGTGGTTAACGAGTGTCTGAAGAAGTAGATCCATTTAAATTGATGAGTGATCATGAATATACATGTTATTTTTTTGCTTCAGTTTGGCATATGTTTCCCTGGCTCTGATTCGGCATTGCAGGATCTTTAATTTCGAGGAAGCAAATGACTAGGAGAGTAATTAGATAGCGAAGGAAAGTCCCGGTGATTCAGACTATCCTTTGTTTGCAGAGTTCGGAAACCCAAGGACATGCACGGGCGGGGAACAACTCCCAAAGAAATGTCCAGAATCGACTGTCTGGGCTATTCTAGTCCATATCTACTAAGGTCTTGGAGCTGGGGGCTATATTTATTTACTAGGAACAGTGTGTAGATCTAAAATGTCCAGAATCGACTGTCTGGGCTATTCTAGTCCATATCTACTAAGGTCTAGGAGCTAGGGGCTATATGTATTTACTAGGAACAGTGTGAAGTTCTAAAATGTCCAGAATCGACTGTCTGGGCTATTCTAGTCCATATCTACTGAGATCTAGGAGCTGGGGGCTATATTTATTTACTAGGAACAGTGTGTAGATCTAAAATGTCCAGAATCGACTGTCTGGGCTATTCTAGTCCATATCTACTAAGATCTAGGAGCTGGGGGCTATATGTATTTACTAGGAACAGTGTGTAGATCTAAAATGTCCAGAATCGACTGTCTGGGCTATTCTAGTCCATATCTACTAAGGTCTAGAAGCTGGGGGCTATACTTATTTACTAGGAACAGTGTGTAGATCTAAAATGTCCAGAATCGACTGTCTGGGCTATTCTAGTCCATATCTACTAAGGTCTAGGAGCTAGGGGCTATATTTATTTACTAGGAACAGTGTGAAGTTCTAAAATGTCCAGAATCGACTGTCTGGGCTATTCTAGTCCATATCTACTAAGGTCTAGGAGCTGGGGGCTATATTTATTTACTAGACACAGTGTGTAGGGGCTATATTTAATTACTAGGAACAGTGTGTAGATCTAAAATGTCCAGAATCGACTGTCTGGGCTATTCTAGTCCATATCTACTAAGATCTTTGAGCTGGGGGCTATATTTAATTACTAGGAACAGTGTGTAGATCTAAAATGTCCAGAATCGACTGTCTGGGCTATTCTAGTCCATATCTACTAAGATCTTTGAGCTGGGGGCTATATTTAATTACTAGGAACAGTGTGTAGATCTAAAATGTCCAGAATCGACTGTCTGGGCTATTCTAGTCCATATCTACTAAGGTCTAGAAGCCGGGGGCTATATTTATTTACTAGGAACAGTGTGTAGATCTAATATGTCCAGAATCGACTGTCTGGGCAAATCTAGTCCATATTTACTAAGATCTAGAAGCTGGGGGCTATATTTATTTACTAGGAACAGTGTGAAGTTCTAAAATGTCCAGAATCGCCTGTCTGGGCTATTCTAGTCCATGTCTACTAAGATCTAGGAGCTGGGGGCTATATTTATTTACTAGGAACAGTGTGTAGATCTAAAATGTCCAGAATCGACTGTCTGGGCTATTCTAGTCCATGTCTACTAAGGTCTAGGAGCTGGGGGCTATATTTATTTACTAGGAA
>NC_091584.1:1388097-1393097 GCF_042767895.1 Penaeus vannamei | reverse complement strand
ATTCTCCTGCTCTTTCTCTTCATTCTCCTCCTCCTCCTCCTCCTCCCTCTCCTCTTCCTTCTTCCTCCTTCCTCCTCATATTCCTCCGCCGCCTCCTCCTCCTCCTTCTCTTCCTCTTCCTTGTCCTCCTCTTCCTCTTCCTTGTCCTCCTCTTTCTCTTCCTCTTCCTTGTCCTCCTCTTTCTCTTCCTCTTCATTGTCCTCCTCTTTCTCTTCCTCTTCATTGTCCTCCTCTTTCTCTTCCTCTTCATTCTCCTCCTCTTTCTCTTCATTCTCCTCCTCCTTCTCCTCCTCCCTCTCCTCTCTTCCTCTTCCTCCTTCCTCCTCATATTCCTCCGCCGCCTCCTCCTCCTCCTTCTCTTCCTCTTCCTTGTCCTCCTCTTTCCTCTTCCTTGTCCTCCTCTTTCTCTTCCTCTTCCTTCTCCTCCTCTTTCTCTTCCTTCTCCTCCTCCTCCTCCTCATATTCCTTCTCCTCCTCCTCCACCTCCTTATTACTCCTCCTCCTCCTCCTATTCTTCCTCCTTATTACTCCTCCTCCTCCTCCTCATATTCTTCCTCCTTATTACTCCTCCTCCTCCTCCTCATATTCTTCCTCCTTATTACTCCTCCTCCTCCTCCTCATATTCTTCCTCCTTATTACTCCTCCTCCTCCTCCTCATATTCTTCCTCCTTATTACTCCTCCTCCTCCTCCTCATATTCTTCCTCCTTATTACTCCTCCTCCTCCTCCTCATATTCTTCCTCCTTATTACTCCTCCTCCTCCTCCTCATATTCTTCCTCCACTCCCCTCTCGTCTTTCATTCTCCCCGTCCCTTGTTATTTCCGATCCGTCGTTTCCCTCTCTCTCTCTCACTCCCTGCATCATCATTTCCTCTCCTTCCCCTCCTCTTATCCTCGTTCCTCGTCCCTCTCCCTTTTGCAATCATAGATGGAAGGGAAAAAAACGAGAAGGAAATAGAAAAAGGAGGATGGAAAAAGGAAAGAGAAAAACAAAACAAAAAAGGAATAATAAAAAGAAATTGGTGAAAAAGGAAAAGGGAAATGATGGAAAGGGAAAGAAAGAAGGAAACGGAGAAAGAAAAGAGAAAAAAAACAAAACAAAAGGAATAAAAAAAAAGAAAATAATGAAAAAGGAAGATGGAAAAAAAATAAGAGGAAATAAAATGGAAAGGGAAAGAAAGAAGGAAACGGAGAGAGAGGACGATGATGATAACAAGAGGAGATGTGAAACGCGCAGATTGAGATGGCCAAGGGAAAGGGTTATCAGTTTGTTGTTCATTGTTGCTGCGCCGCCGATGGCCGAGGAGAGATAATCGCTGTAATAGGAGATAAGGGGCGATAAGGGTGGGCAGGGGTTGGGGGGGGGGGGAAGGGGGGGGAGCAAGTGGTGGGGATGCCTGGCGGGGTTGGGGGAGGGTGTTGAGGGTGGTGAGGTGGTGGTGGTGTGGTTATGGGGGTAGGGAAGTAATGATGAGGTGATGCTGGGTGGTGGATTTTGTGGTGGTGGTGAGGTGATGGTGATGATGAGGATGGTGGTGTGGTGTGGGAATAATCGCGATGGTGGTGGTAAGCATGGTGATGAGGACGTGCGGTGATGATGATAACGATGGTGATAATGATGCTGATGGATTATTGAAATACCGATGAACATAATAGAAGATTAACAGAAACAACAACAACAGCAACAACGACAATAAATTTGATCACCACGGAATCATCACAGACGGCAACAGACTCGACAACAACGCACGCGATCTAGACCCCGATATTAAGACAGCGACCAAAAGGACACCGCCGATAGCAGTGCCAACGGTGCCTGCGGCGAAGGGGGGGGGGGGGTTTCGTCCTCCCGCCGCCCAGGAGTGAATGTCCGCAATTGTCAGGAGTCAAAAAGGGGGAAGGAAGAGGGTGGGGGGGGGGGGGGGAAGGAAAGTGGGGATAGGGGAAGGAATTGGGGGCGGGGTCTTGGGGTTTAAATGTCCGGGGCCGCTTTTGGGAAAGGGATGGTGGCGGTATTTTGGGCGCGTTCGGAAGGGAAGGGGAGAGGGAAGGAAGGGGGAGGAGGAGGAGAAGAAGGGGAAGGTAAGAGGAAAGCGGAGAGGTGGAGGGGAAAGTGAAGGGGGAGGGGTAGGAGGGGGAAAGGGAAAGAGGAGAGGAGGTTAGGGGAAAGTGGAGAAGGGAAAGGGAAGGGGAAAGCGAAGAGGAGAGGAGGGAAAGGGAAGGGGCAGGAGGAGGGAGGAGGAGGGAGGAAGGAAGGGGAAAGGTATGAGGAAAGCGGAGAGGAGAGGAGGAGGAGGGAAAGGGAAAGGGAAAGGGAAGGGGAAAGCGGAGACGAGGAGGAGGGGGGTAAGGGGAAGGGATAGGAGGAGGAGAGGGGGGAAGGGGAAGGGGAAGGCAAGGCTGGTAAATGAGCAATATTAAGTGGGGTGGCGTTTTTAAGGTGAGTGGTGGCAGTCAGGAGTGTGGCCTTGGAGGGGGAGGAGGAGTAGGGGGGGGTTAGTGTTTGCTGTTTCTCCCGTCTTTGTTTTTTCTCTCTCTCTATCTCTCTCTCTGTCTCTCTCTGTCTCTCTCTGTCTCTCTCTGTCTCTCTCTGTCTCTCTCTCTCTCTCTCTCTCTCGCTCTCTCTCGCTCTCTCTCGCTCTCTCTCGCTCTCTCTCTCTCTCTCTTTCTCTCTCTCTCTCTCTCTCTCTCTCTCTCTCTCTCTCTCTCTCTCTCTCTCTCTCTCTCTCTCTCTCTCTCTCTCTCTCTCTCTCCCTCTCTCCCTCTCTCCCTCTCTCCCTCTCTCCCTCTCTCCTCTCTCCCTCTCTCCCCCTCTCCCCCTCTCCCCCTCTCCCCTCCCTCTCGTCGATCTATTTGCACATTCTAATATTCTAATATCGAAATTAATTGATTAATTGTTATTTCTTGTTCATCTCGCCCTTTGCCCTTTCTTCCTTCTGCGCTCTACTCCCCTCCTCCTCCCCTTCCCTCCACTCCACTCCCATCATTCCCTTCCCTCTTCCCTTCCCTTCCCACTCCCTACTCTCTCCTCTATTCCTTTCTCTCCTATCCTCCCTTTCCCTACTCTCCCCTCTATTCCTGTCTCTCCTATCCTCCCTTTCCCTTCTCTCCCTCTCCATTACCTCTTTCTCTTTCTTCCTCTTCATTCCTTCTTTCCCTTTCCTCCCCTTCCTTTCCCTTCCCTTCCCATCCCCTCTCCCTCTCCATTCCCTCTTTCTCTTTCTTCCTCTCCATTCCCTCTTTCTCTTTCTTCCTCTCCATTCCCTCTTTCTCTTTCTTCCTCTCCATTCCCTCTTTCTCTTTCTTCCTCTTCATTCCTTCTTCCCTTTCCTCCCCTTCCCATCCCTTTCCTTCCCTTCCCTTCCCTTCCCTCCCCTTCCTTCCCATCCCATCCCATCCCATCCCTTCCCATCCCATCCCATCCCTTCCCTTCCCTTCCCTTCCCTTCCCTTCCCATCCCTTCCCTTCCCATCCCTTCCCTTCCCTTCCCTTCCCTTCCCTTCCCTTCCCTTCCTTTCCCCTCCCTTCCCTTCCCTTCCCTCCCTCCTACCATCCCTTCCCCACCTCTTCTGCACCATTTGCTAACGTTTTAGTGATTTACATAATCTGGAAAGCGGGGGAGGGGGAGGGGGGAAGGGGGAAGGAGGGAAGAGGTGCCGGTTGAGGGGAGAGAGGCGGTGGGTTAGGGAGTGGGCTTGGGGTAGGATAGGGGAGAGGATGGGGGGTGAAAGGAGAGGGAGGGGGAGGGGTAGGGAGAGGCGGCGGGTTAGGGAGTGGGCTTGGGGTAGGATAGGGGAGGGAGGGGGTGAAGGGAGAGGGAGGGGGAGGGGTGGGGGTGGGGAGGGGAGAACCGTGTCCACGTGAGAATTTAACACAATCGCGAGGCGCGGACCACAGCTCAGCGGCTCTGAATTACTGCCGCCGGTGTTGACATGGGGAGGGGGAGGGGGAGGGGGGAGGATGATGGCTAGGGGATGGGGGGAGGGAGAGGGGTTGATGGTTAGGAGAGGGGAGGGGGAGAGGATGATGGGTAGGGGAAGGGGAGGGGTAGAGGATAATGGATAGGGAGGAGGGGAAGAAGGGGGAGGGGATGGATGATGGCTAGGGGATGGGGCAGGGGAGGGGTTGATGGGTAGGAGGGAGGAGGAGGAGGAGGAGGACGGGGAGAAGGGAGATGGAGAATCGGTAGAAGAATAAGGAAGGAGGAAGAGCAGGAATGGAGAATCGGTAGAGGGAAGAGGGAAGAGGGAGAAGGAAGAATTGGTAAGAAGAGGAGGATGATAATAGATAATGAGTAGGATATGAAAAGAGAGAATGAAAGACTGGTAATTTATATCATTTTTTCCTCATTGTACTTTATTGTATTTTCTCATTTTTATTCTCCTCACTCACCAGCGGGGAGAAGGACGGGAATAAACAAAAGGAAAAAACAACAACAAAAAATAGTTGTGTTCTCTCATGTATCTCGCGTGTTATTCTCCAGAGATACGTGGTGTGTGACGTGAGCTGGGTCGGTGTCCCGGGTGTGTGTTTTCATTTGTCCTCTATGCTGTATTGGCATAAGGGCGATTTTCCCCCCGGATCGGCTTCGGAACGACGGCAGCTGGTCCTTGTATTTACATAAGCGCTCGTTCGCATATTTGATCCACGTGCAGAACGCAGTCTACTTAGGCCTAAGCGTTACTGGTACCCTTATGGCCCATAAACACGCACGCACGCACGCACGCACGAGACTACGTGTTGTAGCCTAAGCACGCGTAGAGAGTGAGAGCGCGCGCGCGCGCGTGACTGGCGGGAACGCACGTAGGTTGTAGGTTGTAAGACACGAGGTGGTTCTCGTGTCCTCTAAGACTGAGCAGGTACATGTGCTTGCTTGCTCTTTCTCTCTTTCTAGATATTTCTCGTTTTCTTTTTCATTCTCTTTCTCTTTCTGTCTCTTTCTCTCTTTCTGTCTCTTTCTCTTTCTCTCTTTCTCTCTTTCTCTCTTTCTCTCTTTCTCTC
>NC_091584.1:1373097-1385597 GCF_042767895.1 Penaeus vannamei | reverse complement strand
TTTTTTTATAAATGCGATGTTTATTATGTTGGGAAAGAGATTATTTTTTTTTCATAAATACGATGTTTATTATGTTGGGAAAGATTATTATTTATTTTTATTCATAAATGCGATGTTTATTATGTCGGGGAAGAGATTATTTATTTTTTAATAAATACGATGTTTATTATTTTGGGAAAAAGATTATTTATTTTTTCATAAATACAATGTTTATTATGTTGGGAAAGATTATTTTTTTTTCATAAATACGATGTTTATTATGTTGGGAAAGAGACTATTTATTTTTTTTCATAAATGCGATGTTTATTTTTTTGGGAAAGAGAATATTTTTTATTCATAAATACGATGTTTATTATGTTGGGAGATTATTATTTATTTTTTTCATAAATGCGATGTTTATTATGTTGGGAAAGACTATTATTTTTTTTATTCATAAATGCGATGTTTATTATGTTGGGAAAGAGAATATTTTTTTTTCATAAATACGATGTTTATTATTTTGGGAAAGAGTATTTTATTTTTATTCATAAATACGATGTTTATTATGTTGGGAAAGATTTTTATTCATAAATGCGATGTTTATTATGTTGGGAAAGAGACTATTTATTTTTATTCATAAATACGATGTTTATTATGTTGGGAAAGATTATTTATTTTTTATTCATAAATGCGATGTTTATTATGTTGGGAGATTATTTTTTTTTTGATAAATACGATGTTTATTATGTTGGGAAAGAGATTATTTTTTTTTTTCATAAATACGATGTTTATTATTTTGGGAAAGGGATTATTTTTATTTTCATAAATGCGATGTTTATTATTTTGGGAAAGACTTTTTTTTTCATAAATGCGATGTTTATTATGTTGGGAAAGAGATTTTTTTTTTTCAGAAATACGATGTTTATTATTTTGGGAAAGAGATTATTTATTTTTTTCATAAACACGATGTTTATTATGTTGAAAGATTTTTTTTTCATAAATACGATGTTTATTATTTTGGGAAAGAGATATTTTTTTATTATTCATAAATACGATGTTTATTATTTTGGGAGAGAGAAATTGATGCGAAAGGGTAATAGGCAAACGATGGGAATATTAATGAATCTCGTGATTATTCATAGCTATGGGAGAAGTAAAAGTAATGTTTAATGAATGGACAATGGGGGGGGGGGGGGGAGTTTATCGAGCTGTTGGCTTGGGACTGCGATGAGTGGGGGCTTGGGTGAGTGGATGAGACGTGAATGGGTGAGTGGATGAAAGACTGTGGGTGAGTGGATGGAAAAGACTGTGAATGGGTGAGTGGATGAAAAAAAACAATGGACGAAGGATGAAAAAAAAAAAAAACTGAATGGACGAAGGATGAAAAAAGACTGAATGGACGAAGGATGAAAAAAGACTGAATGGAAGAATGGATGGATGTGTATGTTGAGTTTTACAGCGGAGGAGAGAAGCGGAAGAGGCACTCGCCGTTAAGGGGAATTTTGAGTCATTCCTTTGAGGCGAAATGGAGGAGGATCGGGAAGGGGGGGGGGAGGGGAGGGGGGGGGTGTACAGGAAAGAGGAGAAGGGGGGGAAGTGGAGAAAAAGAGGAGAAGGGGAGACGAGCCAAGCGAAGAAAAGCAGAGAGAAGGGACGATAAGAGAGAGTGAGTCGAGAGAAGGCAAACTAAGGGGTGGCTGTAAGGGAAGAGAAGAGAAGAAAAGAAAGAAGGAAGGGGAAGGAAGAACGAGAGGAGAGGGAGTAGAAGAGGAGGAGAAGGGAAGGGGAGACAAAGGAGAGGAAAGAGGAAGAGGAAGGAAGAGAGAAAAGAGTAGAAGAGAAGGCAAGGGAAGAAAAAAATAGAAGGGAAGGGAAGGTAAGAGAGAGCAGAGTAGAAAAAATGGAAGGGAAGAGAGGGAAAGAGAGAGGAGAGTAGAAGAAAATGGAATGGAAGAGAGGGAAAGAGAGAGGAGAGTAGAAGAGAAGGGAAGGGAAGAGAGAGGAGAAGAGGGGAGAGGTCCTGGCTGACGAGCACCAGGAGCTCCTCGCATCCAAGTTTTCTCGTTGGGCGAGCGGCCCGATGGCCGGTGGAGGAGGAAGGCCCCGATGTGTAACACGGGCCAGTGTTAGAACGGAAGGGAATGGGGGAGGGAAGAAGGGGGTGGGAGGGATGGGGAAGAGGAGGGAAGAAGGGAGTAGGGGGAGGGATTAAAGAAGGGAGTGGGAGGGATGGGGAAAAGGAAGAAAGGGAGGGAGGGAAGAAGGGAGTGAGAGGGATGGGGATGGGGAAGAAGGGAGTGGGAGGGATGGGGAAAAGGAAGAAAGGGAGGGAGGGAAGAAGGGAGTGAGAGGGATGGGGATGGGGAAGAAGGGAGTGGGAGGGATTGGGGATGAGGAAGAAAGGGAGGGAGGGAGGGAAGAAGGGAGTGGGAGGGATGGGGAAGAGGAAGAAAGGGAGGGAGGGAAGAAGGGAGTAGGAGGGATGGGGAAGAGAAAGAAAGGGAGGGAGGGAGGGAAGAAGGGAGTAGGAGGGATGGGGAAGAGAAAGAAAGGGAGGGAGGGAGGGAAGAAGGGAGTGGGAGGGATGGGGAAGAGGAAGAAAGGGATGGAGGTACGAAAGGGAAGGGAGGGAAAGAGGAGGAAGAGAAAGAAATGGAGTGGGAGGGAGAGGAGGAGGGGAAGAGTGGGGAGGGAGGGAATAAGAATTAATGAATGGAATGGGAAATATGAGAGAAGAAGTGGGAGGGAAGGGAGAGGAAGGATTAGCCAATCTGGGGGCCACGGGGTACTTTCTGGGGGGGGGGGGGGGCATGGAGCAATATGAAAATCATGGCGTCGATTTAAACTTTAAATTTTATCTCCTCTACAGTACTGACATATAATTATCTCCCACACATCAATAATTAAGAATCTTCCCACAAGAGTGTTCTATTCCCATAGCTACTGACGCCATGACACTCTTCACAAACAATAATAAACTGGATGGGAAAGGATGACACATTTTTCACAAATAGCAAAAACTGGATGGAAAAGGATTGACACTCTTTTCACAAACAGCAAAAACTGGATGGGAAAGGATTGACACACTTTTCACAAATAGCAAAAACTGGATGGGAAAGGATGACACTTTTCACAAATAGCAAAAACTGGATGGGAAAGGATGACTCTTTTCACAAATAGCAAAAACTGGATGGGAAAGAATGACACTCTTTTCACAAATAGCAAAAACTGGATGTGAAAGGATGACACTCTTTTCACAAATAGCAAAAACTGGATGGGAAAGGATGACACACTTTTCACAAATAGCAAAAACTGGATGGGAAAGGATGACACTTTTCACAAATAGCAAAAACTGGATGGGAAAGGATGACTCTTTTCACAAATAGCAAAAACTGGATGGGAAAGAATGACACTCTTTTCACAAATAGCAAAAACTGGATGTGAAAGGATTGACACTCTTTTCACAAATAATAATAAATTAAATGTGAAAGGATGACACACTGAACGAGGCCATGGAGGCTGTTATATATTGTTCGGGGGACACGGGATGGAAAAAGGCTGGGAACCGCTGGATGAGACCTTCATGGAACCACGTCGCTGGAGAACGAATTGTTCCAGATGTCGCGTGGAGCCGCCAGGGAGATGGTGTAGGTTCGTGTGGGTGTGGGTGGGGGGGTGTATGGGTGTGTGTGTGTGGAGGGGGTTATGGGTGTGTGTGTGTGGAGGGGGTATGGGTGTGTGTGTGGGTGTGTGTATGGGTATGGGTGTGTGTGTGTGGGGGGCGTATGGGTGTGTGTGTGGGTGGGTGGGATGGGTGGGGTGTGTGTATGGGTGTGTGTGTATGGTGTGTGTGGGGGGGGGGTGTATGAGTGTGTGTGTGTGTGTGTGTGTTAGTGTGTGTTAGTGTGTGTGTGTGGGGGGGTGTGTGTGGGAGGGGGGTGTATGTGTGTGTGTGCGGGGGTGTGTGTGTGTGTGTGTGTTAGTGTGTGTGTGTGTATTTGTGTGTATGTGTGTGCGCGTATGTGTGTTTTTGTGTGTATGTATGTGTGTGTATTTGTTGGCGTGCTTGTGTGTTAGTGTGTGTGTGTGTGTGTGTGTGTGTGTGTGTGTGTTAGCGTTAGTGTGTGTGTGTGTGTGTGTGTGTGTGTGTGTGTGTGTGTTAGCGTTAGTGTGTGTGTGTGTGTGTGTGTGCGTGTTTGTGTGTGTGTGTGTGTGTGTGTGTGTGTTAGTGTGTGTGTGTGTGTGTGTGGTTCCGCAAGGATGTGAAAGTAGGCGTGGCCTGTGTCCAAGGGCATGGTCGTGGAAAGTGGTTTTGTAAGTCACGTTTTTTCAATGACTTTTTGGTGTTTTTATTATTTCTATTTTTGTTCCTTCTTTCTTTGTAATGGAAATAGAATTTGAAGATTGTGCGAGGTTGTTGCAGTGCATTTTGACATTAATTCATTTTAATAATTGATTTACGTAATCTGAAATGACGCAATGATGCTTTAGTGATGATATATAGAATATTTTTTTTTTTTAGGTTTTATCAAAATTCAAATTAATGACCAAACGATAATTATTCGTCAAATGTCAATACGCCACAAAGCAAATTTAATGATATATAGATTTTTTTTTTTTTTTTTTTTTTTAGGTTTTATCAAAATTCAAAATAATGATCAAACGATAATTATTATTTACCATGAATAAAGTGAGATTACGTGACTCGGAATTTCCGTCGCTGCTGAAGCCTACGGGACGTGCACGCCAGCTTTCGTTCGGCTTCCGTGAGAGTCGGTGCACGTTGCAGGGTTTGCAATATTTTAATCGTGTTAGTTATTATCTTGAAGAGCTTTTTTTATTTTTTCATTTTTTAAATTAATGTTGCAATATTTTAATCGGGTGTTAGTTATTATCTTTGAAGAGTTTTTTTTTACATTAATGTTGCAATGTTTTAATCGTGTTAGTTATTATCTTGATTTTTTTATTAATGTTGCAATATTTTAATCGTGTGTTAGTTATTATCTTGATTTTTTTTATTAATGTTGCAATATTTTAATCGTGTTAGTTATTATCTTGAAGAGCTTTTTTTTAAATTTTTTTATTAATGTTGCAACATTTTAATCGTGAGTTAGTTAGTTATTATTATTATTTTTATTAATGTTGCAATATTTTAATCGTGTGTTTTAGTTTTTTTTTTTATTAATGTTGCAATATTATAATCGTGTTAGTTATTATCTTTTTGTTTGTTTGTTTGATTAATGTTGCAATATTTTAATCGTGTGTTAGTTATTATTTTTTTATTAATGTTGCAATATTTTAATCGTGTTAGTTATTATTATTATTTTTTTTTATTGTTGCAATATTTTAATCGTGTGTTAGTTATTATCTTGATTTTTTTTATTAATGTTGCAATGTTTTAATCGTGTTAGTTATTATTTTGAAGTTTTTTTTATTTTTTATTTCTTTTATTAATGTTGCAATATTTTAATTGTGTGTTAGTTATTATTATTATTTTTTATTGTTGCAATATTTTAATCGTGTGTTTTAGTTATTATTATTTTTTTTTATTAATGTTGCAATATTTTAATCGTGTGTTAGTTATATATATTTTTTTATTAATGTTGCAATATTTTAATCGTGTTAGTTATTATCTTGAAAAGTTTTTTTTTCGGATTAATGGGAGATTCTGTGGAAATTTGCTTTGTGGCGTATTGACATTTGACGAATAATTATCGTTTGGTCATTATTTTGAATATATATGAGTGGTTGTGATGTGATTATGTATGGCCATAATTTAACTGTCGATACTATAGCATTATGCTGTTGTTGTTATTGTTGTTGTTATTATAATGATTATATTTGTCATCATAATGCACACGCACACACGCAAAAAACACACTCACACATGCAAAGGGACACGCACACGTAAAACACACCCACACACACAAATATATACACATACGCACGCAAAAACACACCCACACACACAAATATATACACATACGCACGCAAAAATACACATACGCGAAAATACACATACACACGCAAAAATACACATACACACGCAAAAATACACATACACACGCAAAAATGTACATACACACGCAAAAATACATATACACACGGAAAAATGCACATACACACGGAAAAATGCACATACACACGCAAAAATGCACATACGCACGCAAAAATACACATACGCACGCAAAAATACACACACACTCAAAAATACACACACACACTCAAAAATACACACACACACTCACACACACACACACACACACACACACACACACGCAAAAATACACACACACACGCAAAAATACACACACACACACACACACTTTAATTTATTATGATTTATATTTGCCTTCCTCCGCTCCGCATGATGAAATGCAACAGTAGACTAAATTGCAAAGCGAAGATGATGAAAGTGGAAAGGCATGAAGATAAAAGATAATGGTGATGATGTTGAGGAATAGGAGGACAAGGAGAACGATAACATGATTGAAAGGCGGGGAAAAAAAAGATCGAGAGAGCTGGCGACATCTGCCATCCTGAAGCAACAACAGAGAGCCTGTCCTTGTTGTCCGTCCCTGGTCGTGTTCTTGACATGTTCTTGACTTGTTCTGGTCTTGTTCTCGTGCAGCCGCAGGGGGGGGGGGGGGTAAGGGCGAGGGGGGGAGAGGGAGAAGGTCCTGAGGGTATCGTCAGGTGTCTTTCGGAGGTGAGGTGGGGGGGAAAGGGGAGGAGGGGGAAGGGGAAGGGGGGAGGGGATAGAAGCGGGGAGGGCAAGATTGAAGGGAAGAAAGATGCGTGTTTGTACGGCCCCTCCCTCTTCCCCTTCCCCCTCCCCTTCTTTCTCCTCCATCCTGTTTATACCCCTCTCCCCCACTCACCCTGTTATATCCCCACCTCCCTCTCCCTATTTATACCCCCACCCCCTCTCTCTTATCCTACACTAACCCTCCACTCTCCCCCACCCCACACACCCTAGACACAAATCGGCCCCCACCTCACACACCCTATGTAACTCCCCCCCCCACCACCACCACTCCCTACACATACCCAACCCCCCCACCCCCCACCCTACACACTCTACCATGCGCCTACCCCCCACCCACCCACCTTTTTTCTCTATGGGTGAGGGGTAATGGGGGAATGGAGGATGGGGGGGGTAAGGCTCGCTAATGGGAGCAAGGGTTATTAAGAGCTGGAAAGGGGGTTTGATCATTAGGGCGTGGTTGAGTATTTCGAGTAATTTGTGAGGTATTAAGTTCTTCGGGTCGAGTTCAATGGGTTTTTTTCCATTTGCCAGTTTGGAATCTTGGGATTTGAATGTTTTTTTTTTTTTACTATTGTATCTCTTTATATTTGCACACGCACACGGTGTCTCGCACACACGCTCACTCTCGCACACACGCACACGGTGTCTCGCACACACGCTCACTCTCGCACACACGCACACGGTGTCTCGCACACACGCACACGGTGTCTCGCACACACGCACACGCTGTCTCTCGCACACACGCACACGCTGTCTCGCACACACGCACACGGTGTCTCGCACACACGCACACGGTGTCTCGCACACACGCACACGCTGTCTCTCGCACACACGCACACGCTGTCTCTCGCACACACGCACACGCTGTCTCGCACACACGCACACGCTGTCTCTCGCACACACGCACACGGTGTCTCGCACACACGCACACGGTGTCTCGCACACACGCACACGCTGTCTCGCACACACGCACACGCTGTCTCGCACACACGCACACACTCACTCGTCCACACGTACACACTCACTCGTCCACACGTACACACTCACTCGTCCACACGTACACACTCACTCGTCCACACGTACACACTCACTCGTCCACACGTACACACTCACTCGTCCACACGTACACACACACGCACACATGATGCCAGTGTTGTATAAAGATTTATACATTCGGCAGCGTTTGATATAAAATAAATGTATACCCATCTCTTAAAACATATTATCAGAGGATACTTATTAAATACTGTTTAGAATTTATTTGGCTTTTGTATTATTAGGAATCCCGGATCATAATATTTTCATAATTCGCTGTGTATTTGTTTCAAACCATTGGGACGTGCATGTGTCTGGTGTGGAGTCGTATTTTGGGGCGGTGTGCCTGTGTTTGGCTTTGCTTGTGGGCGTGGAGTTGTATTTTGGGGCGGTGTTTTGCCTGTGTTTGGCTTTGCTTGTGGGCGTGGAGTTGTATTTTGGGGCGGTGTTTTGCCTGTGTTTGGCTTTGCTTGTGGGCGTGGAGTTGTATTTTGGGGGCGGCGTTTTGCCTGTGTTTGGCTTTGCTTGTGGGCGTGGAGTTGTATTTTGGGGGCGGCGTTTTGCCTGTGTTTGGCTTTGCTTGTGGGCGTGGAGTTGTATTTTGGGGCGGTGTTTTGCCTGTGTTTGGCTTTGCTTGTGGGCGTGGAGTCGTATTTTGGGGGCGGTGTTTTGCCTGTGTTTGGCTTTGCTTGTGGGCGTGGAGTTGTATTTTGGGGGCGACGTGCCTGTGTTTGGCTTTGCTTGTGGGCGTGGAGTCGTATTTTGGGGGCGGTGTTTTGCCTGTGTTTGGCTTTGCTTGTGGGCGTGGAGTTGTATTTTGGGGGCGGCGTGCCTGTGTTTGGCTTTGCTTGTGGGCGTGTTTGGATAGTCGAAGCGAGGTGAAACGTGTCTTCTTTTTGGGCGTGGATGAGCATTTTTTCTTTGCGGAAATTATGCAGTTAGACTTTGACTTTGACCCCACCCCCTCCTCGCACTTGGACCACACCCCCTCCCCCCACTCTGACCCCACCCCCTCCCCCCACTTTGACCCCACCCCTCCCCCTACTCTGACCCCACCCCTCCCCCCACTTTGACCCCACCCCTCCCCCTACTCTGACCCCACCCCTCCCCCCACTTTGACCCCACTCTTCCCACTCTTATCTCACCCCTCCCCTCTACTCTGACCCCACTCCTCCCCCCACTTTGACCCCACCCCCTCCCCCACTCTTACCCCAACCCAACGTGTCGGGTGTTGATAAACCGCCGCCCGAGCTGTTAGTAAACGTTTGTCTGTCAAATTCCCCTATGTCACGTTTTGTTGGGGGGGGGGTAGGGGGGTGAAGAGCCTGGGGGGTGGAAAAGGGCGATATTTATGATTTGGATTTGCCCTTTTTTTCCCCTCCTTCTTCTTCTTTTCCCCTCTTATTTCTCTTTCTAGGGCGTGGAAGGGGGTAAGGGAGGGAGGTTGCGGGTGGGGTAGGAGGGTGGGAGTGGGGTAGGTTAAAGGGGAAGGGTAGGGAGGTGGGATGCTACAGGGTAGAGGGAAGGGTAGGGGAGGTGGGGGGTTGGGTGAGGGGTTGGCGATGGGTTGGGTGGGGGGGGGAGGATAAAAGGGATAATTATCCTCATGGCTTTTGCCCGTTTTATTTATTTGAATGTTTTAGTTATTTATTTATTCAAGATCTGTATTATAAGAAAGAAAATGAAAGGATTGAAAAGGGATATGAGGAGTTGGACCTATCAACTGAAATATGAGATAGGTCTAAGATTTGCCTATGAATAAGGAAGAAGGAAACGCACTGATGAATGGAAAAGGGAAGTGGAAGAAGAGAATGGAAAAGGGAAGTGGAAGAAGAGAGTGGAAGAAGAGAAGGGAAAAGGCAAGTGGAAGAAGAGAAGGGAAAAGGGGGCAATTGCACGTGAAATCCAGGCAAATGCAGCAAATAATAAGGAAAAGAGAACATAGACAAGAGAAGAGAAATGAAAGAATTCTCCGTTATGCGAGAGAGTTTGAGATGAAACTTGGTGAATGTCACTATTTTATAAACACGTCGTATAATGCACTATGCCTAAGCTCTCGCCACATTAGTGATATATATATATATACTGTCGTACCGGCGATACGTATTACACATCGATTTATTTGCCCCCGTCACGTAGGCCTAGTCGCCAAGCGTGGTGCATAGGCCTAGTCACCAAGCGTGGTGCATAGGCCTATCCCCAAACGTGGTGCATAGGCCTATCCCCAAACCTCTTGTCTCCCCTCAGCATGGCGTTCGGATGCCCAGCTCCACAGCGGCGTCAAGGTCAGCGCCGCCCATGCCACCCAGGCGGGCGCCCTCCGCGTTGCGTGCCCTGGACGTCGTGTCGGTGTCCGTCGCCCCCGCCCACGCCCGCGTCCAGGTGTCGTGGGGGCTTGGGGGCGCGTGGGGGCGCGCGTGGGGCTCCGAGGTCACGGCAAGGACGGGGTTGACATGGGGCTCCCGTGCGCGGGTCGTCCCTCCTGCGTTCACCCTCCGGTTGCCCTCCCCGCCTCTTCTCCTCCCCTCTTCCCCCTTCCTCTTCGCTTCCCCCTCTTTCGCTGCTCTCCTCTCTACTCGTCTTCCCTTCTCTTCCCTTTCATTCTTCCCATCCCTTCCCTTTTTCTTCCCTTCTCTTCCCTTTCCCCTCCCCTCTTCTCTTCCCTTCCCCCTCCCTCTCTTCCCTTCCCCCCTCCCCTCCCCTCTTCCTTTTCCCTCTCCCTATCCTCTCTTCCCTTCCCCCCTCCTCTCTCCCTCATCTCCTTCCTCCCCTCCCCCTTCCAAATTCCTTCTTTCTCTCTCCTACCCCTCAAGGCTCCCTCCCCCTCCCCCCCCCTCCCTCCCTCCCACCCCAGTCCTCCGCGCCGCCCCCCCCCTCCCTCCCACCCCAGTCCTCCGCACCCCCCCCCCCCACCTAAACCGCATCCCCCGCTTTCCACGCCCCCCCCCCCAAAAAAAAACGCATCCCCCGCTTTCCACGCCCCTTCTACGCCCGCGCCGCGTGGACATCTCCCTCCTGTGTGTGTTCTCGTGGGCGCCCTCTCATTAGGCTTTTGCGTCCAAGGTCGTCGCGAGGTCATTCGGAATTGGCAAGGTCGTTTTTTTCCCCCTCCCCCCCCGGTCGTGAGAGGTCGAAACCCAAGGCGGTGGTCTTGGCTTGTTAGATCAGGAGTTTTGTTTGTTTGTTTGTTTTGGGAAGTGTGTTTGTGAGGGCTGTCGTGTTTGCCTGTTTGTCAACTTGTTTTTGTTTTTGCAATGTTTATGTCAATTTGTTTGTCTTTGCAAGTGTGTTTGTGAGGGCTGTCGTGTTTACATGTTTGTCAAGGTTTTACGGTTTCAAGATTTATTTGTATATGTATATTTTATTTATTTTTTTTTCCTGTTGTACAGTTGTCGCTTCAGCTTCTGTGATTCTGTTATTTACTTACATTTGTTATAAGATATTTTCGTAATCGGATGTTCTCGCTTTGATGACGGGCACAGTGGCTATTTATAGACTATTTTATTTTATAGACTAAATGTGACTATTTATAGACTATTTTATTTTATAGACTAAATGTGACTATTTATAGACTATTTTATTTTATAGACTAAATGTGACTATTTATAGACTATTTTATTTTATAGACTAAATGTGACTATTAGACTATTTTATTTTATAGACTAAATGTGACTATTAGACTATTTTATTTTATAGACTAAATGTGACTATTTATAGACTATTTTATTTTATAGACTAAATGTGAATATTTATAGACTATTTTATTTTATAGACTAAATGTGACTATTTATAGACTATTTTATTTTACAGACTAAATGTGACTATTTATAGACTATTTTATTTTATAGACTAAATGTGACTATTTATAGATCTTTTGTTCATTTATAGGCCTTTGTTGAATGGCCAATTATATTTTACACGTTTCCTTTGTTTGGAACTTTTGATGACTGATAGTTGTGGTAGTTGTGGTTGTTGTGGTAGTAGCGGTGTTGTTGTACAAACGGGTCTTAATTTTAATTCTCTTTCTTCTTCTTTTCTTTTCTTCTTCTCTTTTCCCTCTACTTTTCCTTTTTTCCTATTCCTTCTTTCTGTTCATAGTCCTCTCCCTTGCTCCTTTTTTCCTACTCCTTTCTGTTTATAGTCCTCTCCCTTGCTCCTTTTCCTCCTCCTCCTTTTCTTACTCTTGCATTTTTTCCTACCCCTCTTTATCCTTCTTTTTATTGCTATTCGTTTTTCTTCACGTCCTTCTTTTCCTTCCTTTCTTTCTTTTTCTTTTTCTCCCTCTCCCTCTCCCTCTCCCTCTCCCTCTCTCTCCCCCCCCCCCGGCCTACTGATAACGACCATGAATTAGCGGCCAGGACTCCTCCCCGCCTCATGGTCCTTGTCCTGCGTGGAAGGATCTCGTGTAGGACATGAACCCCCCCCATTCCCCCCTTCCACTCTTCCCCCTCCCCCCTCCCCTCCCCTTCGGCCGCCGCTCCTTTTTCTTGGTACAGCGACTTGTGGGGTCTCTGAAAACACACACACGCACATGTACACGCACACGCATACCCACTGGCACATACACGGACACACACGCACCTACACGCACACACGCACGCACACGCACACACACACACGCACGCACGCACACACGCGCATACGCACACACGCGCATACGCACACACGCGCATACGCACACACGCGCATACGCACACACGCGCATACGCACGCACGC
>NC_091584.1:1353097-1365597 GCF_042767895.1 Penaeus vannamei | reverse complement strand
GGGGTTGGTGCGTGACCTGTGTCTTACGTCTCAGTCTTGATGAGTTTGTTTCTTGATTTATTTGTTTCTTTCTCTTTGTTTGTGTGTTTATTTGGAATGTTTATTATTTTCCGTTTTTTTTTTCGTTTGTGGTTTCTTTTATCTTTATCCTTTCCCCTCGTTCTTTTCTCTTTCGCTCTCTCTCTCTCCCTCTCTCTTTCGCTCTCTCTTTCGCTCTCTCTTTCGCTCGCTCTTTCGCTCGCTCTTTCGCTCGCTCTTTCGCTCGCTCTTTCGCTCGCTCTGTCTCTCACTCTGTCTCTCACTCTGTCTCTCACTCTGTCTCTCACTCTGTCTCTCACTCTGTCTCTCACTCTGTCTCTCACTCTGTCTCTCACTCTGTCTCTCCCCTCTCCCTCTCTCTGTCTCTCCCTCTCCCTCTCTCTGTCTCTCCCTCTCCCTCTTGTCACTCCCTCTCCTCCTCTTGTCTCTCCCTCTCCTCCTCTTGTCTTTCCCTCTCCTCCTCTTGTCTCTCCCTCTCCTCCTCTTGTCACTCCCTCTCCTCCTCCTGCCTCTCCCTCTCCTCCTCTTGTCACTCCCTCTCCTCCTCCTGCCTCTCCCTCTCCCTCTCTCTGTCTCTCCCTCTCCCTCCCTCCCTCCCTCCCTCCCTCCCTCCCTCCCGTGTCTCCTCCCCCTCCTCCCCCTCCACCCCCATTTTCGCTCTGCCTCTCCCTCCCTCCCTCCGTCCCCCCCCCTCCCTCCCTCCCTCCCATTCGCCATTTCCCTTCCTTGCTGAGGCATAAAGGCTGGCCATCAGCTGATGAGAATGTGCAAATGCCAAATGCAAGCACCGCCCCTCGCCCCCCTTCCTCCCTCCCCTCCTCTCCTCTCCTCTCCTCTCTTCTCCTCTTCTCCTCTCCTCCTCTCTTCCCCTTCACCTCTAATTTTCCCAAACCCTCCGACCGTACCCCCCATTTTCCGTCCCTCCCTTCCCTCTCCCTCTCTCATTCCTTCCCCCTTCCTCTCTCTCCCATTCCTCCCTCCCTCTCCCCCTCCCTCTCCCCCTTCTTCCCTCCCTCCCCCCTCCCCCTTCCCCCTCCCCTCCTCTCCCTCTACCCTTCCTCCCTCTCCCCCTTCCTCCCTCTCCCCCTTCCTTCCTCCCTCCCCTCTTTCTCCCCCTCCTACCCCTTCCCCCCCCTTCCCTCTTTCTCCCCCTCCCCCCCCTCCTTCCCTCCGCTCCTTCCCTCCCCCTCGCCGGCGCCGCTCCCTCCCCATGTTTCTCGTCGCTAAGCCTAGTACGGCTGTCATCTCTCTTCTGTTTATTTTTATGGCTTCCACTCTCCCCCGTTTGTGTTGATTTTTTATTTTTTATTTTTTGTCTTGTTTTTGTTTTTTTTCGTGTTTTAAAGTTCTCTATATCCTTTGTCTTCCTTTTCTCACTTCTTTCTTTAGTTTTTTTTTCTTTTCTTTTCTTCTCTATTTCTTTCTTCTCCTTTCTTACTCCTTCCTTCCCATTCTCTTCTTATTTCTCTCATCCCCTTTCTTTCGTTAGTTTTTTTCTTTCTCTTCTCTACTTCTTTCTTCTCCTTCCCTCCCATTCTCTTTTTATTTCTCTCGTCCCTGTCTCTCCTTTCTCCTCTTACTCCACCCCTTTCCCTTTGCTGTCCTCTTTCCTCTCTCCCCTTAGCCACCCGTTCCCAATATTCTCTTATCTTCCCACTGCTCTCTCTCATCTTATTCCCCTTTCCCCTCTCTTCTGTTGGACACTCCCCTTTCTCCTCTAGCACCCCCCCACACACATACAGACTCCTCGCTCTCCTTTCCTCACTCCCTCTCCTCTTCCTCCTCCTCTTTCCCTACTCCCCTCTCGTCACTCCCTCTCCTACTATTACTCCTTCCCCACTCCCCCTCCTCCTTCCCCACTCCCCCTCCTCCTTCCCCACTCCCCTCTCCTCCTCCTCCTTCCCTACTCCCACTCCTCCTCCTCCTTCCCCACTCCCTCTCCTCCTCCTCCTTCCCTACTCCCTCTCCTCCTCCTCCTTCCCTACTCCCTCTCCTCCTATTACTACTCTTCCTCCTCCATCCCCACTCCCTCTCCTATAATTCCTTCTGCACTCCCCACTCCCTCTCCTCCTCCTCCCTTCCCCACTTCTCACTCCCCCTCCTCTTCCTTCCCAACACCCCCCACCCCACCCACACCCTGTCCGCATCTCCAGCGCAGTTGCACTCCGCTTATTGGCTTCTGACAGTAGCGGGCGCCTGGCTGGTTGCTGGTGCCGCGATGTTGGCGCTGACTTCCGCGTGTCTGTCTGTTTATCTAAGCGTCTGGAAGGCGAGGCGGGGATATAAGGGGAGTGTAACGGCTTAGAAAAGGGTAGGGTAGTGTAGATGGGAGGGTAGGGTGGGGTGGGGATAGGGTGGCATGAGGAGGAGGAGGAGGGGGAAGTGACGAGTGGAGATGGGGAAGGAAGGGTAGGGGAGGGAAGGAGGAGGGTAGGAGAGGGTGGGGAAGTGACGAGTGGAGACGGGGAAGGGCAGGAGAGGGAAGGGGAGGGTAGGGTCGCACGAGGAGGACCGGGAAGTGACGAGGGGAGACAGGGAAGGAAGGGTAGGGAGGATGGGGAAGGGTTGCATGAGGAGGGAGAAGTGACGAGGGGAGACGGGGAAGGGTAGGGGAGGGAAGGAAGGAGGGAGGAGTAGGAGAGGGTGGGGTAAGTGACGAGGGGACACGGGGAAGGAAGGGTAGGGAGGGAAGGGGAAGGGTCGCATGAGGAGGAGGGGAAAGTGACGAGGGAAGGGTGGCATGAGGAGGAGAAGGAAGTGACGAGGGGAGACGCGGATGGAAGGGCAGGGGAGGGAGGGGGAGGGTCGTATGAGGAGGAGGGGAAAGTGACGAGGGAAGGGTGGCATGAGGAGGAGGAGGAAGTGACGAGGGGAGAACGGGGAAGGAAGGGCAGGGGTAGGGGGAGGGAAGGGGGAGGGAGAGGGGGGGAGGGTAGGATTATCTTGTCGCTTTTGGCACTGGGACTTTATGGAGGAGCGTTATTGTGTTGACGCTTCCAGCTCTCTTTCGCTAATCTTGTTATACGGTTCTCCTCGGTTGTTTGTGTGTGTGTATGGGGTTTGTTTGTTTGTGTTGCGGGAGTGTGTGCCGGTGTATGTGTGTGTGTATTAGGTTGTGGTTATTGGCGCGTGTTGTTCTCCGATAGCCGTGCAGTTAGTGAAAAAAAGGTTGTATTACTTTCCTCACTGTATTTTCTCTTCTCTTTCCTTCCTCCCCTTTCTTCTTCTTCTTCTTGTTTTTCTTGTTCTTCTTGTTCTTCTCCTTCTCCTTCTCCTTCTCCTTCTCCTTCTCCTCCTTCTCCTTCTCCTTCTCCTTCTCCTCCTTCTCCTCCTTCTCCTTCCTCCTCCTCCTCCTCCTCCTCCTCCTCCTCCTTTTCCTCCCCCGCCCCTCTTCCTCCCAGACTGTTTATTCCTAAAACCATTGCTTTATCTGCGTATCTCTGTCTCTCCGCCCCAAACTATATTTTAAGAAAAAGTAAAAAAAGAAAAATTTCGTAAGTGACGCCACCTCCTCTCCCCCCTCCCCCCTCACCCCTCACCCCTCCCTCTCCTCCCCCCTCGTTGATCGTTCATTGCGGGCTCAGTAGGGCGGCTTCGCGGAAGGGGGGTGGGGGTGGGGTGGGGGAGGTGCGAGCGAGCGTGCGGCTGCGCGTGAAAGTAGAAGGCGGGGGGGGGGGGGAAGAGGGTTGGAAATAGTTCCCGGTTGTTAGCGTGCTAATTGAGGACACAAGTTGCTGGTTTGCGAATTAACGCGCGAGAAGTTGCCTGAGTTTCTCCAACTTAATTGCTATTTGGACGAAAGGTTATTTCAGGTGGGGGCGTGGTGGGGGGGGGCTGGGCAGGAGGGAGGTGGGGGGAAGCTGGGCAGGAGGGAGGTGGGGGAGGGGGTTATTTCAGGTGGGGGCGTGGGGGGGGAGGAGGGAGGTGGGGAGGAGGTGTTATTTCAGGTGGGGGCGTGGTGGGGGGAGGGCTGGGCAGGAGGGAGGTGGGGGGAGGAGGGGTTATTTCAGGTGGGGGCGTGGTGGGGGGAGCTGGGCAGGAGGGAGGTGGGGGAGGAGGGGTTATTTCAGGTGGGGGCGTGGGGGGGGAGCTGGGCAGGAGGGAGGTGGGGGAAGGAGGGGTTATTTCAGGTGGGGGCGTGGGGGGGGGAAGCTGGGCAAGAGGGAGGTGGGGGAGGAGGGGTCATTTCAGGTGGGGGCGTGGTGGGGGCTGGGCAGGAGGGAGGTGGGGGAGGAGGGGTTATTTCAGGTGGGGGCGTGGTGGGGGGGGAGCTGGGCAGGAGGGAGGTGGGGGAGGAGGGGTTATTTCAGGTGGGGGGGGAGCTGGGCAGGAGGGAGGTGGGGGAGGAGGGGTTATTTCAGGTGGGGGCGTGGAGGGAGGTGGGGAGGAGGGAGAGGGAGAATGGGAGAATGGGAGGGAGGAAATGGGATGGGGAAGGAGGGAGGTAGGTAAGTAAGTAGGTAAGTGAGAGGGGGAGGAAGGAAGGGAATGAGGAAGGGAGGGTGAGAGAGGTAGATAGGGAGAGAAGAGAGCGAGAATAGGAGAAAGGGAGACGGCCAGAGAGGGAGGGTGAGAAGAGACGCGACCAGAGACAGGAGCGGAATGGACCAAGCAAGTTCCAGAATGAGTCTCCGTTTGAAAAATATATTCTCTACTTTACTTCTCTGCTTCTCTACTCTTCCTTATTCTTCTTCTCCGTCTTTCTGTTTGACTTCCATTTTTACTCTCCATTAAATTCACTTCCAGTCCCTTCCTTCCTTTCCTTTCGTTTGCCTCTCCTATGCCCCTTTCCATTCTCTCTCCTGTCTCCGTCTTTGTCTTCTCGTCCTTTCCATCCTCTTCTCCTCATCCTTTCCCTCCTGTCTCCGCCTTCGTCTATCCATCCTTTCCATTCTCTTCCCCTCCTTATCCTTTCTCTCCTGTCTCCGCCTTCGTCTCCACGTCCTTTCCATCCTCTTCTCCTCCTCATCCTTTCCCTCCTGTCTCCGCCTCTCTATCCCCCATTTTTACACCCTCTCTCTCTATTCTCTCTTTATCTCCTTTCCGCCCCCTCTCTCCTCAAGGGGCTCAGCCAAAACTGTATGTTTATATACTGTAAATTGTGTATTCACATTTTATTTTCCTGCTTTCTCCAGTTTTTTTTTCCATATTTTTCTCTTTTTCGGGAGGGGGTTAGTCCCAATTTTAAAAATGTTTCTCTTTTTCTGTCGGGGGAGGGGGGGTCCCATTTTTTTTTCTTTCTGTGGGGGAGGGGGAGGGGGAGGGGATTTGGGGGTCCCAATTTTTAAAAATATTTTTCTTTTTCTGTCGGGGGAGGGGAAGGGGGAAGGGGGATCCCAATTTTTAAAATATTTTTCTCATTTTCTGTCGGGGGAGGTGGGGGGCAATTTTTAAAATATTTCTTTTTCTGTCGGGGGAGGAAGGGGAAGGGGGATCCAAATTTTAAAAATATTTTTCTCTTTTTCTGTCGGGGGAGGGGGAGGGGGGTCCCAATTTTTTTCTTCATACTTTTCTCTCTTTCTGTCGTGCGTGTGTGTGGGGGGGGGAGGGGGGGGGGTAGGGAGTCCCCAAAATTCTGCGGCGGTGCTTGAAGTTAAAGTGCAGTTTGTAGAAGTCCCGCGGAATGCTTGAGGACTTGGCCGATAGATCTGTGAAAGCTACAGTGGGGATCCCGCCCACGCCCGCCCACGCCCGCCCACGCCCGCCCACGCCCGCCCACGCCCACGCCGCCCTCACGCCCGTCTCTTGCGGTTTCTTTCATATCATTCGGTCGTCGTTTTCTTGTTCTTTGTCTCTGTGTGTCTCTGTTTCTGTTCCTCTCTCTTTCTTGTTCTTCCATCTCTCGCTCGCTCTAGCTCTCGCTCTCTCTCTCTCTCTCTCTCTCTCTCTCTCTCTCTCTCTCTCTCTCTCGCTCGCTCGCTCTCTCTCTCGCTCTCTCTCGCTCTCTCTCGCTCTCTCTCGCTCTCTCTCGCTCTCTCTCGCTCTCTCTCGCTCTCTCTCGCTCTCTCTCGCTCTCTCTCGCTCTCTCTCGCTCTCTCTCTCTCTCTCTCTCTCTCTCTCTCTCTCTCTCTCTCTCTCTCTCTCTCTCTCTCTCTCTCTCTCTCTCTCCTCTCTCTCTCTCTCTCGCCCACCTCGTCTCCCTCTTGATCACTCCTTCCCTTCCATCCCTCCCTTCCTCTCTCTACCCCCTCTCCTCCCTCCTTTCTCTTTCCCTTCCTTCCCTTCTCCTTCCCTTCCCTCCTTCCCTTCCCTCCCTCCCTCCTCCCTCCCTTCCCTCCCTTCTCCTTCCCTTCCCTCCCTCCTGCCCTTCCTCCCTCCCTACCCCCTTCCTCCTCTCCCTTCCCCTCCCTCCCCCTTCCTCACCCCTTACTCCCTTCTTCCCTCCCTCCCTTCCCTCCTCCCATCCCTCCCTTCCCTCCCTCCCTTCCTCCCTCCCTCCCTATCCTCCCCTCCCCCCACACCTTCGGCCTTGCACTCCCTGATTGTAATTGTTAACTTCAAAATTTTGATGCGAGTTTTACGTATTGTGTAAATTACAGCTTTTATCATGCTTTCTTGTGTCTGTGTTGGATGTTTGTGTGTATGTATATATGTATATTTATGTATGTGTGTAATGTATATTTGTGTATGTGTAATGTATATTCATGTGTGTAATGTATATTTATGTATGTGTGTGTAATGTATATTTGTGTATGTTTAATTGATTTAGATCTACAGATGTATAGATGTACTAGATATATCTATTTACATATTTTTGTATGTGCGTGCGTGCGTGCGTGCGTGCTTGTTCATGAGAAGTTACCATCAAAAGCGAGATGGATTTTTTTCGACTTTGTTCCTTATGGACTCTTTCTCTTAGTTTTTCTTTATTTTTTTTCTTTTCTTTCCGTTTTTTTTATGCCTGGTTATTCGATCCCCCCTACCCCCCCCCTCTCTCTCTCTCTCTCTCTCTCTCTCTCTCTCTCTCTCTCTCTCTCTCTCTCTCTCTCTCTCTCTCTCTCTCTCCCTCCCTCTCCCTCTCTCCCTCTCCCTCTCCCTCTCCCTCTCCCTCTCCCCTCTCCCCCTCCCTCTCCCTCTCCCTCTCCCTCTCTCCCTCTCCCTCTCCCTCTCCCTCTCCCTCTCTCCCTCTCCCTCTCCCTCTCCCTCCCTCTCCCCCTCCCTCTCCCTCTCTCCCTCTCCCGCTCCCTCCCTCTCTCCTCTCTCCCTCTCCCTCTCCCCCTCCCTCTCCCCCTCCCTCTCCCTCTCCCTCTGCCTCTGCCTCTCCCTCTCCCTCTCCCACTCCCTCTCCCTCTCCCTCTCCCTCTCCCTCTCCCTCTCCCTCCCTCTCCCTCTCCCCCTCCCTCTCCCTCTCTCCCTCCCTCTCCCCCTCTCCTCTCTCTCCCTCTCCCTCTCCCTCTCCCTCTCCCCCTCCCTCTTCCACTCCCTCTGCCTCTCCCTCTGCCTCTCCCACTCCTCTCCCTCTCCCTCTCTCCCTCTCCCTCTCCCTCTCCCTCTCCCTCTCCTCCCTCTCCCCCTCCCCCTCCCTCTCCCTCTCCCTCTCCCCCTCCCCCTCCCCTCTCCTCTCTCCCTCTCCTCTCCCTCTCCCTCTCCCTCTCCCTCTCCCTCTCCCTCTCCTCCTCACTTCCAAAAGGCAATTACGAGTGCAGACAGGCAGCTGATGAAGCAATAACAGTAATTATCAGTTTACCCAGGAAGCCGAGCTTTCCAGATTGACCACTCCCCCCCCCCCCCACCCCCGCCCCTTCTATCCCGTCTCTCCTCTTCTCTTTCCCTCTTTTCTCTTCATTCCCCCTTGTCCATCCTTGCTCCTGCCTTCACCTTCCGCCCTTCATTTTCTTCTCCCTCCTTGCTTCTGCTCTTCCTTCTCCTTTCCCCCTCCTATCAACATCCTTCCACCCTATTCTCCTTCCTCTCTCCTTCACCTTCTCCCTCCTCCCTCCACCCTCCACTCTCCACGCTCCTCTCCCTCCCTCCTCCTCCCTCCACCCTCCTCTCCCCTCCCACCCTCCTCCCTCCACTCCTCCTCTCCTCCCTCTCCTCCCATCCCTCCTCCCTCCTCCCTCTTCCTCCACCCTTCACGCTCCTCTCCCCTCCTTCCTCCACCCCTCCACCCTACTCCTCTCCCCCTCCCACCTCCCTCCCCCTTCCTCCTCCCTTCCCTCCCTCCTCCCTCCCTCCTCCCTCCCTCCCTCCTCCTCCCTCCACGCTCCCCTCCCTCCTCCTCCACCCTCCTCTCCCCTCCCTCCTCTCCCTTCCTCCCTCCATCCTCCTCCTCCCTCCTCCTCTCCCCTCCCTCCTTCCTCCCTTCCTCTCATATTGACTCTTGGTCTTATGGTTGCATGGCATTTGCATATTCAGGTAAAGTTGCAAGATATTTTGAGCATCTTTATGGGAAAGTGGGGGGGGGGGATAGGGGAGGAAGGGTAGGGGAAGGGGAGGGGAGGAAGGGGAGGAAGTGAAGAGGGGAAGGGGAGGGAAGGAAGGGTAGGGGAGGTGAAGAGGGGAAGGGGAGGTGAAGAGGGGAAGGGGAGGTGAAGAGGGGAAGGGGAGGTGAAGAGGGGAAGGGGAGGGAAGGGGAGGTGAAGAGGGGAAGGGGAGGTGAAGAGGGAAGGGGAGTGAAGAGGGGAAGGGAAGAGGGGAAGAGGGGAAGGGAAGAGGGGAAGGAGGAAGTAAGGAAGGGAAGAGGGGAAGGGTATGGAAGTAAGGAAGGGAAGAGGGGAAGGGGAGGGAAGGAAGGAAGGGAAGGAGGGAAGGGGAGGGAAGTAAGGAAGGGAAGAGGGAAGGGGGAAGGAAGGAAGGGAAGAGGGGAAGGGTATGGAAGTAAGGAAGGGAAGAGGGGGAAGAGCATAAGGGAAAGGGAGGGGGAGGGAGATCGGGAATAGTGGATAGGGAGAGAAAGGGGGGGAGGGTGAAGAGGAAGGGAGATAAAGGTAAGGGAAAGATGGGGAGTTACGGGAAGGGAAAGGCAAATGGGAGGGGGGACGAAGGGAAGATAAAGAGAAGCGCAAAGTGAAAGATAATAACCGAAGAATAAGAAGATAAAAAGAGAAAACACCACGTTCTTATCCAAATAGAATCTACAGCTCATAAATGAAAACGAAGAAGAAGAGAGAAAGAAGGAAGGAAGAAAGAAGGAAGGAATAAAAAGAAAGAAAGGAAGAAAGAAAAAGAAAGAAAGGAAGGAAGAAAAAGAAAGAAAGGAAGGAAGAAAAAGAAAGAAAGTAAGGAAAAAAGAAAGAAAGGAAGGAAGAAAGAAAGAAAGGGAGGAAGAAAGAAGAAAGAAAGAAAGGAAGGAAGGAGGAAAAAAGAAAGAAAGGAAGAGAAAAAGAAAGAAAGGAAGGAAGAAGGAAAGAAAGGAAGGAAGAAAGAAAGAAAGGAAGGAAGGAAAAAAGAAAAGAAGGAAGAAAGAAATGAAGAAAGAGAGTAAGGAAGAAAGAAAGAAAGGAATAAATAAAAAAGGAAAGGAAGAAAGAAGGAAGAAAAGAAAGAAGTAGGAAGAAAAAGAAAGGAGGAAAGAAAGAAAATAAGAAAGAGAGGAAGAAAGAAAGAAAATAAGAAAGAGAGGAAGAAAGAAAGAAAATAAGAAAGAGAGGAAGAAAGGAAGAAAAAGAAAGAGAGGAAGAAAGGAAGAAAAAGGAAGAGAGGAAGAAAGGAAGAAAAAGGAAGAGAGGAAGAATGGAAGAAAAAGGAAGAAAAAGAAAGGAAGAAAGGAAGGAAGAAGAAGAAAGTTAAAGCAAACCTACCCTGTGACCCCGAGAAGCTTTGTGCAACATGAATATGCTAATGAGCTCCAGCGCAGGTAAATCTCCGAGATGTGGGCAGGTGGAGGAGAGAGGCTGGGCGAGGCTGGGGACGGATTCGTGTCTGGGCGGGTGGGCGGGGCTGCTCGCCTGCTCGCCTGCTTGTGTGGAGGGGGTTGGAGGGGTGGGGTGGGTGGAGGGTGTAGGGCGTTGTGTATGTGTGTGTGTGTGGGGGGGGTGGAGGCCGCTGGCCTGCTCGCCTGCTTGTGTGGAGGGGTTGGAGGGCGTGGGAGGGGTGGGGTGGGTGGAGGGTGTAGGGGCGTTGTGTATGTGTGTGGGGGGGTGGGAGGGGCCGCTGGCCTGCTCGCCTGCTTGTGTAGGGGGGTTGGAGGGCGTGGGAGGGGATGGGGTGGGTGTAGGGTGTGTAGGGCGTTGTGTATGTGTGTGTGTGGGGGGGGGGCGGGGGCGGCTCGCCTGCTCGCCTGCTTGGTGTGGAGTGGGTTTGGAGGGCGTGGGAGGGCGTGGGGAGGGATGGGGTGTAGGGCGTTGTGTATGTGTGTGTGTGTGGGGGTCGGGGCGGCTCGCCTGCTCGCCTGCTTGTGTGGAGGGGGTTGGAGGGTGTGGGAGGGGATGGGGTGGGTGTAGGGTGTAGGGCGTTGTGTATGTGTTGGTGTGGGGGGGGGGTCGGGGCTGCTCGCCTGCTCGCCTGCTTGTGTGGAGGGGGTTTGGAGGGCGTGGGAGGGGATGGGGTGGGTGTAGGGTGTGGGGAGGGGGGCGTGTGTAGGCGTTTTGTGTGTGTGGGGTGTGTATGTGTGAGGGTGTGTGGGCGTTGTGTGTATGTGTGTGTGGGCGTTGTGTGTGTAGGAGTAGTGTGTGTGTGTTTTTATATGCTAAGGTATGTATGGATGTGTATATTTACTTGTTTTTCTGTGTGTGTAATTTTCTTGCGCTTGTGTGTGTTTTTGAATGCATGAGTGCATGTGATTGCTTATTTTTTTAAATTTAAAGCGGTTGTTGCGTGCATTTGCGTTCGAGAGTGCATGTATGTGGGTAGAATTTTGTGGGTTATAGAAGAAAAAGGAAAATCTGTTATAACATCCATTTCACATACACACACACACACACACACACACACACACACACACACACACACACACACACACACACACACACACACACACACACACACACACACAAATCGAGAGAAGGGAAAAAAAGGATAAATAATCGAATAATAAAGGGAATGGCGGAGCAGCGAATAGAGAGCCGGGCAATTCCTGTCCATTTCCGAATATGGCCGGCCGTTTCACTTCACCCTCGACCCCCCCCCCCCGTCTCCCTTGCTCTGTGCCCCCCCTGTCCCTTCTCCTATTCCCTGCCACTTCCCTTATCCACTTTCCTTGTCCTTTCCCTTATCCACTTTCTTTGCCCCTTTTGCTTATCCACTTTCTCTTATCCACTTTCCTTGTCCTTTCCCTTATCCACTTTCCTTGTCCTTTCCCTTATCCACTTTCCTTGTCCTTTCCCTTATCCACTTTCCTTGTCCTTTCCCTTATCCACTTTCTCTCATCCACTTTTCCTTGTCCTTTCCCTTATCCACTTTTCTTGTCCTTTCTCTTATCCACTTTCCTTGCCCCTTTTGCTTATCCACTTTCCTTGTCTTTTCCTTATCCACTTTCCTTGTCCTTTCCCTTATCCACTTTCCTTGTCCTTTCCCTTATCCACTTTCCTTGTCCTTTCCCTTATCCACTTTCCTTGTCCTTTCCCTTGTCCTTTCCTTACCCTCTTCTCTTTGCCCCATACCTTATCCTCTTCCTTTACCCCGATACCCTGCCCCTTTCTACTATCCTGTTCCCCAACCCTTTCCTCTCCTCTCTCCCCCTCCCCCTTCACCTATTTTCCTCTCCTTTTCCTTCTCATCCCCTTCACCTTTTTTCTTCCCTTCCCCTTTTCCTTCTCTTTCCCTTTTCCTTCTCTTTCCCTTTTCCTTCCCTACCCCCTTTTCCTTCTCTTTCCCTTTTCCTTCTCTTTCCCTTTTCCTTCTCTTTCCCTTTTCCTTCTCTTTCCCTTTTCCTTCTCTTTCCCTTTTCCTTCTCTCCTTCCCCTTTTCCTTCTCTTCCCCTTTTCCTTCTCTTGACCTGTTCCTTCTCTTCCCTTTTCCTTCTCTTCCCCTTTTCTTTCCCTCCCCCTTTTCCTTCCCTTCCCCTTTTCCTTCTCTTCCCCCTTTTCCTTCTCTTCCCCCTTTTCCTTCTCTTCCCCCTTTTCCTTCTCTTCCCCTTTTTCTTCTCTCTTTCCCCCTTTTTCCTTCTCTTCCCCCTTTTCCTTCTCTTCCCCCTTTTCCTTCCTTCCCTTCCGCTTTTCCTTCCCTTCCCCTTTTCCTTCCCTTCACCTTTTCCTTCTCTTTCCCTTCACCTTTTCCTTCTCTTTCCCTTTACCTTTTCCTTCTCTCTCCCCCCCCTTTCCTTCTCTTCCCCTTCTCCTTCTCTCTCCTTCCCCTTTTCCTTCTCTCCTTCCCCTTTTCCTTCTCTTCCCCTTCTCCCTTTCTCCCCTCCCCTTCTCCCCTTCCCCCTTTCCTTTTCTTCCCCTTTTCCTTCTCTCTCTCCCCGTTGCTCCTAGCCCCTATCCCCTAGCCTCTCCCACGCCCTCGCAGATATTTTACAGATTTACAGTCCTTTGCAGATATTTTATTTATATTCGCGTTGTTGGGCAGGAATTGCAGAG
>NC_091584.1:1338097-1343097 GCF_042767895.1 Penaeus vannamei | reverse complement strand
TAACACGAGCCGGCAGACTTGTCTCCTCGTAAATTGTATCACATTTCTGGTGACATGAGGTCGGAGGGGGTGGGGTGGGGGTGGGGGTGGGGGGAGGAAGAGGAGGAAAAGATGGGATAGGGAGAGAGGGGAGGAGGAGGGGAAAGGAGAAAAAAGGGAAAGGGGAATGGGGAAGGGAGAAGGGGGGAAGGGAGGAAAGAGGGAAGGGAGAAGGGAGGGAATGGGGGAAGGGAGAAGGAGGAGAAGGGGGAAAGAGGAGAGGGGAAGAGGAGGAAGAGAGGAAGGGAGAAGGGAGGAAGAAGGAAGAGGGGAAGGAGAAGTGGTAGAGGAGGAAAAGATGGGGATAGGGGGAGAGGGAGGAGGAGGGGAGAGGGGAAGGGAGAAAAGAGAGGGAATGGGGAAGGGAGAGAAAGGAGGAAAGAAGGGAAGAGGGAAGGGAGATGCGGGGAAGAGGGAGGAAAAGATGGGACAAGGAGGAGGAGGGGGGAGAAAGGAAGGAGGGGAAGGGAGAAGGGAGGAAAGAAGAAGGAAGAGGGAAGTGAGGATGGGGGAAGGGGAGGAGGGGGAAAGGAGAGGAGAGAGGGGAATGGGAAGGGTGGAAAGGGGAAGGGGAAACATGAGGAAAAGATTGGACAAGAAGAGCACGGATGGAAGAGGGGAAGGAGGGAGGGAGGAAAGAGTGACAGGGGAGAAAGGAGAAGGAAGAGAGAAGTGGCGGGAGAAAATATTGAATGGAAAAAAGCGAGGAAGAGAAAGGAGGGAGGTGGATGGAGGGCCAGGAGAAAAATACTGAATGGGAAACGGGAGAGTAAAAAGCTGAAGAGGAGGAGGAAGAGGAGGAGGAGGAAGAGGAGGAGGGAGGAGGAAGGAAGAAGAAGAAAGAAAGAAGAAAGAAAGAGAAAGAAAGAAAGAGAAGAGGAAGAAGGAAGAGGAGAAGAGAGGGGGAAGAAGAAGGAGAAGAAGAAGAAGAAGAAGAAGAAGTAGAAGAAGAAGAAGAAGAAGAAGAAGAAGAAGAAGAAGAAGAAGGAAGAAGAAGAAGAAGGGAAGAAGAAGGAAGAAGAAGAAGAAGGAAGAGGAAGAAGAAGAGGAAGAAGAAGAAGAAGAACTAAGAAGAAGAAGAGGAAGAGGAAGAGGAAGAGGAAGAGGAAGAGGAAGAGGAAGAGGAAGAGGAAGAGGAAGAGGAAGAGGAAGAGGAAGAAGGAAGAAGGAAGAAGGAAGAAGGAAGAAGGAAGAAGGAAGAAGGAAGAAGGAAGAAGAAGAAGGAAGAAGAAGAAGAGGAAAGGTCGTACATTAAAGTTTTTCCTCCCGACGAAACGGAGAAAGAGGAAAATATGTCGAAGGTCGCTCTCCCCCCGAGCGAGATTTGTCGGTTAAGTGGGACGGGGAAGGGATTCGGGAAGGAGACGGATAACAAGGCGGGAGGAAGGACCGTGGAAGGAGGAATGGGGAGGGAGAGGAGGAGGGGAGGGTAGGAAGGGGGGGGGGGGAAATGGGAAGTGTGGGGGGGAGAGTTTGGGGGGGGAGAGGTGGAGCGTAGGAAGGGGAAGGATGGGGGAGAGGAGGAGGGCAGGAAGGGGGAAGATAGGGAGAGTGTTAGGGGGAGAGAGAGAGGGAAGGATGGGGGGAGAGGTGGAGCGTTAGGAGGGAGGGAAGAATGTAGAGAGAGGGTAGGAAGACAGGGAGGGGAAAGAGTAGAAGGGTACGAGGGAGGGAAGGAGGGGAGGAGAGAGTAGGAAGGAAAGGAGGGAGGGAAGGAGGGGAGGAGAGAGTAGGAGGGAAAGGAGGGAGGGAAGCAGGGGAGGAAAGAGTAGAAGGGTACGAGGGCGGGAAGGAGGGGAGGAGAGAGTAGGAGGGAAAGGAGGAAGGAGGAAGGGTTGAATTCACTCGTTCGTTCTTCCTTACCCTAGGCACATTCCCCTTAATATTGTAATTATCCTGCTCATTATAGAATTCGGTGTTCCATTCGCAACAGTCCTTGTTCATAATCCGCGTAATTATGAACAAGGGCCGACAGTGGGTGTTCACGAAGTCCTAATTGAGCAGCATAATAGACCTACAGATGTCCCAAATACTCCAGGGTTGATTACATAGTTAAGATGATAATGCGGCTGTAGCAGATAATATGGGAGATATCCAATTAAGTTTATAAGCTGGAATGCGCACTTTCATGCTTGCATATATATTCTGCATGTTGCATTTACATTTTTTTTTCATTTGTTGTAGGTATGTATATATTATCATTATCTTTTTCGTTTTTTTTTCACTTAGATGTTTTTAGTAGCCGAAAAAGAGGCATGAAAAAGGGGCAGAACTAACTAACTCTCTCTTTCTCTCTCTTTCTCTCTCTTTCTCTCTTATATCTCTTTTTATATATTTTATATATTTTCTCTCTCTCTCTCTCTCTCTATCTTTCTCTCTTTCTCTCTCTTATATATACATATATATAACTTTTTCTCTCTCTCTCTCTCTCTCTCTCTCTCTCTCTCTCTCTCTCTCTCTCTCTCTCTCTCTCTCTCTCTTTCTCTCTCTCTCTCCTCTCTCCTCTCTCCCTCTCTCCCTCTCTCCTCTCTCCTCTCCCTCTCTGTATATATATATATATATATATATATATATATATATATATATATATATATATATATATATATATATATATATATATATATATATATACCTCTCTCTCCCTCTATACATATATATATATACTCTATACTCATATATATATATATATATCTATATATATATATATATATATAAATATATATACATATACATATCCTCTATCTCTCTCCCTCCCTCCTATATATATCCCTCTCCCTTTTAATACATATCTCTCACTCTCCCTTTTTTATTCCCTCCTCCCTCTATCTTCTCCTCATAACTTTCCTTTATTCCTATCTCCTCCTTTTCCTTTATACATCCTCCTCCTTTCCTATATATATCTCTCCTCTATCACTCCCTCCATGGCATTTCTCTCTCTCCTCTCTCTCTCTATCTCTATCCCTCTATGTGTCTCTCCCTCTCTCTGTCTCTCTCTCTCTCTCTCTCTCTCGCTCTCTCTCTCTCTCTCTCTCTCTCTCTGTTCTCTCTCTCTCTCTCTCTCTCTCTCTCTCTCATCTCTCTCTTTCTCTTTCCCTCTCCCCCCCTCTCCCCTCTCTCTCTCCTCCCCATCTCCTCTCCCTCTCTCTCTCTCTCTCTCTCTCTCTCTCAAAAAGAGAAAAAAAAGAGGATGTGAAACGTGGGTAGAAATATCCGTAGATTTTCCACGGCGCCGTCATCGTCGGGGTAATAGGCCTCGTCGGTTCCATAGCGGGAGTGAATATTACTTTTGGTTTTATGGCTCTGCTCGGCGGCTCTGTGAAAGGAGGTATTGCAAGCGTTGCCTGCTATATTAAAAAAAACTGTTTTCTCTATATCCCATGGCGATAGAAAAAAAAGTTGAATAAAATGGTTGCTATTTATAAATACGAGTTTGGTCGAGAGAAAAAGTTTGGGAGAGGGAGAGGAGGGAGAGGAAGGAGGGAGGGAGGGAGGGAGTGGAGGGAGGGAGGGAGGGAGCGAGGCAGAGCGAGCGAGGCAGGCGAGGGAGGGAGGGAGGGAGAGGGAGCGAGCGGGGAGGAGGGAGGGAGGGAGCTAGGGAAAGGAGGGAGCGAGGGAGGGAGCGAGCGGAGGGAGGGAGGAAGGAGGAGCGAGCGAGGGAGGGAGGGAGGGAAACGAGCGAGGAGGGAGGGAGGAGGGAGCGAGCAGAGGGGAGGGAGGGAGGAGGGCAGGCGAGGGAGGGAGGGAGGGAGCGAGCGGGTGGAGGGAGGGAGGGAGGGAGCTGAAAGAGGCGAGGGAGGAGGAGGAGCGAGCGAGCGAGAGGAGAGGAGGGCAGGAGCGAGGGAGGGAGGGAGGAGGGAGCGAGCGAGGGGAGGGAGGGAGGGAGCGAGCGAGGGAGGGAGGGGAGGGAGCGAGCGAGGAGAGGGAGGGCAGTGCGAGGGAGCGAGGGAGGAGGGAGGGAGAGCTGAGGGGGAGGGAGGGAGGGAGCGAGGCGAGGGAGGGAGGGAGGGAGCGAGGCGAGGGGAGGGGAGGGAGGGGCGAGCGAGGGAGGGAGAGGAGGAGGGAGCGAGCGAGCGAAGGAGGGAGGGGAGGGAGCGAGCGAGGGAGGGAGGGAGGGAGCGAGCGAGGGAGGGAGGAGGGAGCGAGCGAGGGAGGGAGGGAGGGAGCAGAGCGAGGGAGTGGAGGGAGGGAGCGAGCGAGGAGTGAGGGAGGGAGCGAGCGAGGGGAGGAGGGAGGGAGGAGGGAAGGAGGGAGCGAGGGAGGAAGGGAGCGAGCGAGGGAGGGAGGGAGGGAGCGAGCGAGCCAGGGGGAGACACACAGACACAGACAGACAGACAGGTACACTCGGGCAGGCAAGACACACACAGACACAGGTGCATGCATACAGACACAGACAGACACACACACACACAGACACACGGGCAGGCACACTTACACAGACAGACACACGGGCAGGCACACTTACACAGACAGACACACGGGCAGGCACACACAGCGACAGAGCCCGGACAGAGCTCAGCCGCGCGAGAGGTCCCCGGCGTGGGTGTCTCTCCCCGTTGTCACGTGCTCGGCCGTTATTCCTCGCGTGTGCTCTGTCTCCTTAATCAAGGGGTTAATTAAGTGAATCCCGTGTGTTGAGGTTTCGAGTTTAATGAGCGCGAGGCATTAGAGAAGCCGCCGATGCTCTTGTGGCATTGCGAGCGCTCATGAATAGGGCCCGGCGTCCTGGGGAGATGCTCTCGTTTGTGGGGTCCTTGCTCGATCGCTCTCTGTCTGTCACTCTCTCTGTCTGTCTGTGTGTCTCTGTCTCTGTGTGTCTCTGTCTCTGTGTGTCTCTGTCTCTGTGTGTCTCTGTGTCTCTGTGTGTCTCTGTGTCTCTGTGTGTCTGTGTCTCTGTCTCTATCTCTGTCTCTGTGTTTCTCTGTCTGTCTCTGTGTTTCTCTGTCTGTCTCTGTGTTTCTCTG
>NC_091584.1:1333097-1335597 GCF_042767895.1 Penaeus vannamei | reverse complement strand
CCTTCCTCTCCCACTCCCCCCCATATCGGAACTGAGACCTCGAGCGACAGAGAGCGACAGAGAGCGACAGAGAGCGACAGAGAGAGAGAGACAGAGAGAGACAGAGAGATCCCGTGGCGAAAGAATTTCGTTGCTTGTTTTCTTGCTTTTGTTTGTTTGTCTGCATGGTTATTTGTTTTGTGCATTTGTTTACATGGCTGTTTTTATTTGTTTATATGGTGGTTTGTGTAATTATTTACATTTTTTTGTTTATTTGTTTACATGGAGGAGGAGAAGCGAAGGCCGCGAGAGCACAGGCGCGACGATTCGGCGGAAGTGTGGGCGGCGGGCGTGGGACGTGGCGCAGAGGGGGGGGGGCGGCGGAGGCTTTGCCGGGGATTACGCCCGAGAAGCTCTGTGGCGGCGGGCGTCTTGCGGCGGTTTCACTCTCAAGGAGGGATTTGGGGGGGAGAGGGTAGGGAGTGTGTGGGGGGGTAGGGTAGGGTGTGGGTGGGAGGAGTAGGGAGGGTGTGGGGGAGGGTAGGGAGGGCTGTGGGAGGAAGATGGCATGACGAGAGAGAGATGTTAGAGAGGGGGAGGAGGGGAGGGTACAAACGAGAGAGAGATGTTAAGAGAGGGAGGAGGAGGGGGAGGAAGGAGGAAGGATGGGGGAAAGTACAGACGAGAGAGAGATGTTAAGAGAGTGGAAGGAGGGGGAAGAGGGGAGGGTATAAATGAGAGAGAGATGTTAAGAGAGGGGGAGGAGGGGAGGGTACAAACGAGAGAGATATGTCAAGAGAGGTAGAAAAGAATCTGTACCATATCTGCACTGGTACTAATTTTCATATGTAATTAAGAGTTCACGTGGTGCATCTTCCTCGCGTCCAGTGGTAGTCCCATAACAGTAGTTTATTTTTAAGCGACAGATAGATCTTTATGTATAGATATGAATGGATACATGGATAATGAAGGGATACTTATAGGTGTAGGTTGTACGCTTGTTTATATTCCAAGAAACTGCGTCTTGAAATGATTACAATCTAAAATTAATTTTCAAATGAAGGAAAAGATGTAAGGTCTCTCAATATCAGCTCCCATCTGCCCACTCCCACCCCACTCACCCCACTCCCACCTCCCATCTGCCCACTCCCACCCCACTCACCCCACTCCCACCCCACTCTCACCCCACTCCCACCCCACTCCCACCACACTCTCACCCCACTCCCACCCCACTCTCACCCCCACTCCCACCCCACTCACCCCACTCCCACCTCCCATCTGCCCACTCCCACCCCACTCTCACCCCACTCCACTCCCACCCCACTCCCACCCCACTCTCATTCCACTTCCACCCCACCCCACTCCCACCCCCACCCCCACTCCCACCCCCACTCTCACCACCGGCATGACTAACAAAGACCGCAGTAAACTTGACTAAATGTGGGAAGAAAGAATTTTTTTTTTTCTGGGTGTTTTGAAAGCGTTTCATTTCGTGACTGTCGGCTCATCTTTTTGGAAATTATATTTTTTTCTTTTCTTTTTTAGTTTCTTTTCCTTTATGTTGGATTGTTTGTTTGTTTGTTTGTTTGTTTTATCTGATTTTAGATGCGTTTCTTTATTTTTTGCAGTATATTCTGTGATTGTTTTCCTTTTATGAGGGAGGGAGGGAAGGGAGGGATGGAGGGAAGACGAGGAGGGGTGGAGGGTAATTTGTGCAAAGCGAAGATTGGTCGAACGGGGGGGGGGTGGAGGGAGGGGGGAGTAAATCGGTAACTCGTTCGTGTCTCTACAAGTATTTTTTCTTGTCTTGTGTATTTATGATTAAGTATCTTTATATATTTGCCTTATATTATTTATTCATTATTATTTGTGTATCTGTTATTTAAGAATCTTTAAATATTTGCCTTATATTATTTATTCATTATTATTTGTGTATTTGTTATTTAAGTATCTTTAAATATTTGCCTTATATTATTTATTTATTATTATTTGTGTATTTGTTATTTAAGTAGCTTTAAATATTTGCCTTATATTATTTATTGTTATTATTATTTGTGTATCTGTTATTTAAGAATCTTTAAATATTTACCTTATATTATTTATTATTATTATTATTTGTGTATTTGTTATTTAAGTATCTTTATAAATTTGCCTTATATTATTTACTATTATTATTTGTTATTTAAGAATCTTTAAATATTTGCCTTATATTATTTATTTATTATTACGTGTGTATTTGTTATTTAAGTATCTTTAAATATTTGCCTTATATTATTTATTATTATTTGTGTATTTATTATTTAAGTATCTTTAAATATTTGCCTTGTATTATTTATTATTATTATTTGTGTATTTGTTATTTAAGAATCTTTAAATATTTGCCCTGATATTATTTATTTATTATTATTTGTGTATTTATTAAAGAATCTTTAAATATTTGCCTTATATTATTTACTATTATTATTTGTGTATTTATTAAAGAATCTTTAAATATTTACCTTATATTATTTATTATTATTAT
>NC_091584.1:1320597-1328097 GCF_042767895.1 Penaeus vannamei | reverse complement strand
TTTTTTTTTACGGGAAGGGAGAGTAGATTCGTATTTTTTCATTGTGTTTTGTTGTTGTTTTGTTTGATTAATAGTCTGTTGTTGTTTTCGTTAGCATTGTTTTTATTAGTTAGAGGCATAGATTGATCAACTCGCACACACACACACACACACACACACACACACACACACACACACACACACACACACACACACACACACACACACACACACACACACACACACACACACACACACAGAGAGAGAGAGAGAGCGAGAGAGAGCGCGAGAGAGCGCGAGAGAGCGCGAGAGAGCGCGAGAGAGAGCGAGAGCGAAATGTCAGAATATTTAGGTTTCAGCAAAGATCAGTAAATTGAGTGAAGAATGAGAAGCCAAGAGATGGCGAGGCAGGAGGGGACGGGGAGAAGGGAGGGGGTAGGAGGAAGACGGAGGAAGACGGAGGAGGAGGAGGAAGACGGAAGGAGAGGAGGGAGGGGACGGAGGGAGGAAGAGGAGGAAGACGGAGGAGAGGGGGTAGGGAGAGGGAGGAAGACGGAGGAGGAAGAGGAGGAAGACGGAGGGAGGAGGGAGGGACGGGAGGAGAGGAGAGGAGAAGGGGCTAGTGGATAATTTCCCTGCCCGGTCATTCCATTCCATTAAGTAGGAATAGATGGACAGCAGGGCCCATTACGAAAGCAAGGGGGAGGGGGGAGGCGGAGGAATAGGAGGAGGAAAGTGCGGAGGAGTAGGGGGAGGGGGGGGTAGGACGAGGGTGACGTGTAGGAAGCAGGGAGACGAAGGGGAGGAGGAGGAGGAAAGTAGGGAAGAGAAAGAGGAAGAAGGAAAAAGGGAGGAATAACGGGCCGTGACGTCGAGAATAGGTGCCGTTGACGAGGAGCCGTACGGAGGGTACTGGTGGGGGGGTGGGGGGGCGGAAGTGGGACTTGCATCCGTGCATACATGGTGGGATACGGAGGGAGGGAGGGAGGGAGGGAGGCAGACAGACAGGCAGACAGACAGGCAGACAGACAGGCAGACAGGCAGACGTACAGACGTACAGACGTACAGGCAGACAGGTAGGCAGACATGCAGGCAGACATGCAGGCAGACATGCAGGCAGACAGGTAGGCAGACATACAGGCAGACAGGTAGACAGACATGCAAGCAGGCAGGTAGGCAGACATGCAGGCAGACAGCAGACATGCAGGCAGACATGCAGGCAGACATGCAGGCAGACAGGTAGGCAGACATGCAGGCAGACATGCAGGCAGACGTACAGGCAGACGTACAGACAGTCGTACAGACAGTCGTACAGACAGACAGACAGACAGACAAGTTGGCAGGCAGGCAGACACACAGACAGGCAGACACACAGACCATACACATCTTATTCTTCTTTTTATATATCTCTTTTGTCTTGAGTTCCTTTTACGTCTGTCAGCGTGTCTTGAGACGAGCCGCCGCCGCCGAGCAGGGCAGCGGGCGGCGGCGTCGTCGGACTCCCATCGCTCGCTCGCTCTTCGGGGTCGAGTCCTCTTTCAGCTTTATTTTCTGATTGATGGATTGATGGATTGATTGATTTTTAGGAAGAAATTGTTTGATAATCCCATCCCTGGTTCATCACCATCATCATCATCATCTTGTCGTTCTCCTCCTCCTCCTCCTCCTTCTTTCCCCCCTTCCTCTCTCCCTGCCTCTTCTCCTCTTCCTCCTTCCCCCCTCCTCTTTTACTCCCTCCATTCCTTCCTCCCTCCTCCTCCCTCCTCCTCCTCCTCCTCCTCCTCCTCCCTCCTCCTTCTTTCCCCCCTTCCCTCTCCCTCCCTCTTCTCCCTCCCTCCCTCCTTCCCCTCCTCCTCCTCCTCCCTCCCTCGCTTCCTCCTCCCCTCCTCCTCCTCCTCCTCCTCCTCCTCCTCCTCCTCCTCCTCCTCCTCCTCCTCCTCTTCCTTCACTCCCTCCTCCCACTCCCTCCCTACCTCCTCCCTCCTCCTCCCTTCCTCCTCCCTCCCTCCCTCCTCCTTCCTTCCCTCCCTCCCTCCCTCTTCTCCTCCCCTCCCTCCCTCCCCTTCCCTCCTCCTCCCTCCCCCTTCTTCTCCTCCTCCTCCTCCTCCTCCTACTCCTCCTCCTCCTCCTCCTCCTCCCCCACACCTTCCTTACCCATGCATCACAAGAATTACCACTAAATGACGACGATAACGATGACAGACACACTAATACGAGGCCGGGGGAGGGGGGAGGGGGAGCAGCAGGAGGAGGGAGGAGGGAGAGCAGGAGGAAGGGGAGCAAGGAAGAGGGAGGAGGGGGAGGAAGGAAGAGGGAGGAGGGGGAGCAAGGAAGAGGGAGGAGGGGGAGCAAGGAAGAGGGAGGAGGGAGGGGGAGCAGGAGGAGGGAGGGGGAGGGAGGGGGAGCAAGGAAGAGGGGGAGGGAGGGGGAGCAAGGAGGAGGGAGGGGAGGGGGAAGCAAGGAGGGGAAGGGAGGAGGGGGAGCAAGGAGGAGAGGAGGAGGGAGGAGGGAGGAGGGAGGGAGCAGGGAGGAGCAAGAGGAGGGGGAGCAGGAGGGAGGGGGAGGGAGGAGGGGAGGAGGGGGGGAGGGAGGGAGGCAGATCCCGGGTGATAGAGGCGTCAGGAAGGCGAAGGGAGAAGTGGCACACACGCGATGGAGCTTGATAAACGAGGCAGGGAGATGAGGGGGGGGGGGAGGGAGGAGAATGCGTGGGGGAGGGGGAGGGGGGGGGTGCGTATTAGAGAAAGAAAATGAGAGTATAAATGAAGTGAGACATGCGGATACGGAGAATACGGTTGAAAGGGTTGGTTGTACTCGAGAAAAATGAGAGAGAGAGAGAGAGAGGCAGTGAGTGAGTGAGTGCGTGAGTGAGCGAGTGCGTGAGCGAGTGCGTGAGTGCGTGAGTGGATGAGTGGATGAGTGCGTGAGTGTGGGAGTGCGTGAGTGTGAGTGCGTGAGTGTGAGTGCGTGAGTGTGAGTGCGTGAGTGTGAGTGCGTGAGTGTGAGTGCGTGAGTGTGAGTGCGTGAGTGTGAGTGCGTGCGTGAGTGAGTGAGTGCGTGAGTGAGTGAGTGAGTGCGTGAGTGAGTGCGTGAGTGAGTGAGTGAGTGCGTGAGTGAGTGAGTGAGTGAGTGGAGTGAGTGCGTGGTGGTGAGTGCGTGGTGGTGAGTGCGTGAGTGAGTGAGTGCGTGAGTGAGTGAGTGCGTGAGTGAGTGAGTGCGTGAGTGTGAGTGCGTGCGTGAGTGAGTGAGTGCGTGAGTGAGTGAGTGCGTGAGTGAGTGAGTGAGTGCGTGAGTGAGTGAGTGCGTGAGTGAGTGAGTGCGTGAGTGAGTGAGTGCGTGAGTGAGTGAGTGCGTGAGTGAGTGCGTGAGTGCGTGAGTGAGTGAGTGCGTGAGTGAGTGAGTGCGTGCGCGAGTGAGTGAGTGCGTGCGCGAGTGAGTGAGTGCGTGCGCGAGTGAGTGAGTGCGTGCGCGAGTGAGTGCGTGCGTGCGCGAGTGAGTGCGTGAGTGAGTGAGTGCGTGCGTGAGTGAGTGAGTGCGTGCGTGCGTGAGCGAGCGAGCGAGCGAGCGAGCGAGCGAGCGAGTGTTCTGTACAGATAGATATAATAAATATTGCACAGCTTTACGAAAAGAGGAAATATTATCTGACTAAAATGCAGATAGGAAAAAGAAAATGCCACTTGACTCCTGAAAGAGGGGAAAGAAAGACAAATACCGGAGTACAATAGATGTAAGACAAACATTTCACTTAAGAGTCAGTCAAATAGAGCTAGAAAAATACAGGAAAAAATATACAAAATACAAAAACAAAAACAAAAATAATGAAAAAGTCAGTCAAATAGAGGTAGAAAAATACAGAAAAAAGTATATAAAATACAAAATACAAAAACAATTTAAAAAGTCAGTCAAATAGAGCTAGAAAAATACAGAAAAAAGTATCCAAAATACAAAATACAAAATACACACACACACACACACACACACACACACACACACACACACACACACACACACACACACACACACACACACACACACACACACACACACACACACACACACAAATAAAAATAAAAATGAAAATGAAAATGAAAATGAAAATGAAAATGAAAATAAAAATAATAAAAAAATAAAAATAATAAAAAAATAAAAATAGAAAAAAATAAATAAAAAATAAATAAAAATAAATAAAAATAAATAAACAGTACAATAAATGAGAGGGGAACCGAGTAAAGGAGACGAGGAGACGAGGAGGGCGGCAGGGCGGCAGGAGGACCTCGACACGCAGGCTGAGGAAGGGCTTGCGGCTGCGGCAGGGGAATCGGACAGCGTTCCATTTTCGTTGGGGTTTCGGGGAATCGGACGCGGGGAGGGGTGGCAGGGTCTTTTTTCTTTGTTTTTGTTCGTTCGTTTGTTGGTTGGTTTCTTACTCTTTCTTTTTTTTTCTTTATTTCTCTTTTTCTTTCTTTATTTCTTTCTCTTTCTCTTTCTTGATTTCTTTCTCTTTCTCTTTCTCTTTCTTGATTTCTTTCTCTTTCTTTATTTCTTTCTCTTTCTCTTTCTCTCTTTCTTTCTTTCTCTCTTTCTTTCTAGATTGGCTCCGATTTTATTTGTATGGCGTGTCGTGTCTTTTTTATGTGTATTGATTTTCTTTTTTCTTTCCATTGAACTTTTATCTTGTCTTCTTGTGACGTCACATTTTCCTCGCCTCCTCCTTTTTTACTCCCTACTCCTCCTCCTTTTTTATTCTCTACTACTCCACCATTTTACTCCCTACTCTTTCTTCTTTTTTTTTTCCTGCTCCTCCTCCTTTTACTCTCCTCCCTCCCTCCTCCTCCTTACTCCCTACTCCCTTTCCTCCTCTCCTTTTACCTTCCTCCTCCTCCTCCTCCTTACTTCCTTCTTACCACCTACCCATTTTACCCCTACTCTTCCCTTTCTTTTTACCTCTGCCCTCCTCCTTTTTACTCCTCCTCCTCCTCCTCCTTTTTACTCCCTTACCCTCCTCCCTGCTCCTCCCGATCATCTCTGTATGCACATCCTACACATTATCCTCTCTGCTTCCCTTTTTTATTAGATTTATTATTACCTCTTCCTTTTGCTCCTCCCTCTCCTAACCATCCCTCTTTCCCTCCTTCCCTCCTTCCTCCCTTTACCGTCCCATCTCTTTCTTCCTCTCCTTTCCTCTTCTCCTCCCTCCTTCCTATATCTCTCCTCCCTCCCTCCTCCTCCCTCCTTCCCTCCTCCTCCCTCATACCTCCCTCCACCCTCCCTCCCTCCCTCCCTCCACCATCCCATCTCTCTTCTCCTCCTCATACCTCCCTCCACCGTCCCCATAGCTCTCCTCCACCATCCCCTCCCTCCTCCCTCCACCGTCTCATTCCCCTCCCTCCTCCCTCCCTCCACCATACCCATCCCTCCTCCTCCCTCCTCCTCCTCCTTCACTCCCCATACCTCCTCCCACCCTCCCATTCCTTTCCTCTTCCTCCTCCTCCCTCCTCCCTCCCTCCACTCCCTCACATCCCCTTCTCCTTTGAGCATCTTCATGATCGAAACTTCCTCGTGGAATGGAGTTGCTTCCTTAAAACGCCTTGAGTAGCCTCTCTTGGTTCCTCCAGCCGTCTCCCTTCCTCCTACCCCTCTTCCTCTGCCTCCTCCTCCTCCTCTTCATCATCAATTTGCTCGTCGTTCTCCTCTTGCCTCCTCTACTTCCTCCTCCTACTCTTCATCACTCTCTTGCTCGTCCTCCTCCTCCTTCCTTTTTTTGTTCGTCCTCCTCGTCCTCTACCACCACCACCTTCCTCCTTCTATCCCCTTCCTCTTCGTCACTCCTTCATTCTCCCCCCTCCTCTGCTTTCTCCTCATTCTCCTCATCCCTCCTTACCTTCTCCTCCTCATCCTCGTCTCCTCTACTTCTTCCTCTCCCTAACCCTCCTGTCCTCTTCCTCCCTTCCGCCACCACCATTCGTCCTACCCAACCCCTTTCCCTTTCTCCTGTCTTTACTGGTCTCCTACCTCAACTCCATATCCCCTTCGCCTTTCCATATCCCTCCTTCCTCTACTCTTCTCTGCCCCTCTCCTCTCCCTCCCTCCTTCCCTCCCTCTCTTCCCACCCCTACCCCAATACTCCCAATCTCTTACCCTATCTCCTTCCCACTCCCTACTCCCAATCTCTTACCCCCTATCCCCCTCCCACCTACCCTCACCCCAATCTTCATTCTTCAGATGCCCTCCTTCCCATTCTACCTACCCCCAATCTCATACTCCCCTATCTCTTACCCCCACCCCGGCCCCAATCTCTGCCCCTGTCCTACTTTCTGTTCCCTGCCCCCACGGCCCCACCTACCTGCAAGATCCCCCAGAGTTTTGGTTTCGCTGCCAATGTTGATCTTGCAAATTCCATGAATCAGTTACGCGGCCTTGGGGTGGGGTGGGGTGGGGTGAGGGGGGATAGGGGGAAATGGGAAGGGAAGGTGGTGCGGGGAAGTTGGAAGTGAGGGTGGGGGTGGGGGTGGGCTGAGGGTGAGGGGGTGGATGGAAAGGGGAAGGTGGTGGGGAGGAAGAGGTGAGGGTGGGAGTGGGGGTGGAGGGTGGGGTGAGGGGGGGGTAGGGGGAAATGGGAAGGGAAGGTGGTGCGGGGAGGGAAGTTGGAAGTGAGGGTGAGGGTGGGGGTGAGGGTGAGGGTGGGCTGAGGGTGAGGGGGTGGATGTGAAAGGGGAAGGTGAGGAGGGGAGGAGGTTAGAAGTGGAGGGTGAGGGTGAGGGTAGGGGTGGGCTGAGGGTGATGGTGTAGGGGGTGGGGGTGAGGTGATGGGGTGGATGCAAAGGGAAGGTGGACGGGGAGGAGGATGGAAGTGGGGGTGAGGGTGGGATGCGCTGAGGGTGAGGGTAGGGGGGGGGGGTCGGGCGCTGTGGATCTGCGCCCCGTTGTGTAATGATAGTGTGGGAATATTATCCGTTTCGGCGCCGTGACTGTTGCGTGCGGCCCGTGGGGTTCCTGAGGTTATTGCGTTCTGCGTTTTGGGTTTTGTTGTGGCCTTCCAATATAATATATTTTTTGGGTGGGGGTTTGGGGGGATGGGAGGGAGTGTGTGGGGGTGATGAGGGGAGGGGAGTGAGGAGTAAGGGGAGTGAGTTTAAGATCCTTCCAATATATATATATATATATTTTTTTTTTTGAGGGGGGGGTTAGGGGGATAGGGATTTGTGTGGGGGAGGGTGTGAGGGTGTGGGGGAGTGGGGGAGTGGGGAGTGAGTTTAAGACCTTCCAATATATATATATATATGCCTGGAGTGACCTTCCAATATATATATATATATATATATATATATATATATATATATATATATATATATATATATATTTTGGAAGGTCTTAAACTCACTCCCCACTCCCTCACTCCCTCCCCCACACCCCCCTAAACCAACCAAAAAAAAAAATATATATATATATATTTTTTTTTTTTTGGTTGGTTTAGGGGGGGTGGGAGGCGTGTGGGGGTGTGGGGGGGAGAGTGGGGGAGTG
>NC_091584.1:1295592-1315097 GCF_042767895.1 Penaeus vannamei | reverse complement strand
CGACATTAATTTGTTTGGCTTTGGGATCCGAGTGGTTTGTAAATGCCGGAGTTATCATCTGTCTGCGGAGGAGGGGGGGGCGGGGTTTGTTTGTGTGTCAGCGAGGCGTGTCAGTCTTGCTTTTCGGGCCGCTTTTGACGTGGACTGATAGGTTTGTGTGGCTGTGTGCTTGTGATTGTTTGTGTGTGTATTTGTGTGCGTGTGTGTGTTTAATTCTCTCTCGTTCTTTCTTTCTTTCTTTCTTTGCGTGTGTGTTTGTTTTTGTATTTGTGTGTGTGTGTGTGTGTTTTTCTCTTCTCTTTCTCTCTCATTCTCTTTCTCTCTCATTCTCTTTCTCTCTCATTCTCTCTCTCTTTCTCTCTTTCTCTTTCTCTTTCTCTAACATAACTTATATATATATATATATAAACATAAACATATATATATATATATATATATATATATATATATATATATATGTATATATATATATTCTTATCTCTCTTTCTTTCTTTCTTCTCTCTCTTTCTCTCTCTCTCTCTCTCTCTCTCTCTCTTTCTCTCTCTCTCTCTCTCTCTCTCTCTCTCTTTCTCTCTCTCTCTCTCTCTCTCTCTCTCTCTCTCTCTCTCTCTCTCTCTCTCTCTCTCTCTCTCTCTCTCTCTCTCTCTCTCTCTCTCTCTCTCTCTCTCCCCCGTTTTATTTTTATTATTATTTAGATCTCTCAATTTTAGTCGGTCCGCCCTTCCCATTTTTTCTATTCTCGCATATCCGTTTCCTAAATTTAAGAACGGACGTGTATAGATAGATCCGATTTAGGTGGATGGGTGTAGAGGAAGGCAAAATATTGTTACCATATATGCACATCCATTTTTTTTTTTTTTTTTTAATATTTTGTACAAACATTTTTTTTTTTTTGGGGGGGGGTATTTATATTTTGTACGAACATTTTTCTAGTATTAAACCCACTGGGGTTAACGCAAGATAAATTCTTTTTAACAAACAGGCAAACATACATACACGCACAGACAGATTAACAAAAATTTAAATGAATATTGGGCATTTTATTAAACGAGAGAGAGGGGGAAATATTGCTGCTTTAGTGTATCTATTTGTCGTGTATGCAGACCTGACTGACTGATTTGGCTGACTGTCTTTGTCTGTCTGTCTGTGTCTGTTTGTCTGTCTGTCTGTCTGTATCTCTATCTCTCTCTGTTTCTGCCTGCCTGTCTCTGTCTGTGTCTATCTGTCTCTGTCTGTTTCTGTCTGTCTGTTTCTGTCTGTCTGTTTCTGTCTGTCTGTTTGTTGGTCTGTCTCTCTCTGTCTGTTTCTGTTGGTCTGTCTCTCTCTGTCTGTTTCTGTTGGTCTGTCTCTCTCTGTCTGTTTCTGTTGGTCTGTCTCTCTGCCTGTTTCTGCTTGTCTGTCTGTCTGTTTCTGTTGGTCTGTCTCTCTCTGTCTGTTTCTGCTTGTCTATCTGTTTCTGCTTGTCTGTCTGTCTGTTTCTGTCTGTCTGTGTCTGTCTGTTTCTGTCTGTCTGTCTGTCTGTTGGCGTGGCTGTCTTCACATGTGCGTTTGGGATCGAGGTTGAGGCAACAACACGGCGATCATGTATATCCCGGAGCTGACGTGCAGAGATCGTGGGGCTTAGTGCGCCGCGCCTCCTCTCCCCTCGCCTTCCGCTGCCTGCCTTTTCCCCTTCCTCCTTTCCCCTCACCTTCCGCTGCCTTTTCCCTTCCTCCTTTCCCCTCCCTTTTCCCCTTCCTCCTTTCCCCTCCCTTTTCCCCTTCCTCCTTTCCCCTCCCTTTTCCCCTCCCTTTTCCCCTTCCTCCTTTCCCTCCCTTTTCCCTTCCTCCTTTCCCTCCCTTTTTCCTCTTCCTCCTTCCCCCTCCCTTTTCCCCTTCCTCCTTTCCCTCTCCCTTTTCCCCTTCCTCCTTTCCCCTCCTCCTCTTTCCCCTTCCTCCTTTCCCCTCCCCTTTTTCCCCTTCCTCCTTTCCCCTCCCCCTTTCCCCTTCCTCCTTTCCCCTCGCCTTCCCGCTGCCTGCCTTTTCCCCTTCCTCCTTTCCCTCCTGTCCCTCGCCTTCCGTTGCCTGCCTTTTCCCCCTTCCTCCTTTCCCCTCCCTTTCTCCCCTTCCCTCCTTTCCACTCCCTTTTCCCCTTCCTCCTTTCCCTCCCTTTTCCCCTTCCTCCCTTTCCCCTCTCCTTTTCCCCTTCTTCCTCCTCTTTCCACTCCCTTTTCCCCTTCCCTCCTTTCCCCTTCCTTTTCCTTCCTCCTTTCCCCTCGCTTTTCCCCTTCCTCCTTTCCCCTCCCTTTTCCCCTTCCTCCTTCCACTCCCTTTTCCCCTTCCTCCTTTCCCTTCCTTTTTCCCTTCCTCCTTTCCCCTCGCTTTTCCCTTCCTCACTCCTGCTGCCCCTGTTGCCCTTTCCCCTTCACCTACTCTTTTCTCCCTCTTATCTGTCCTTTCCTTATTCTGTCTGCCTTTCTCTCTCCCTCCCTCTCCCCCTCTCTCTCTCCCTCCCACCTACCCCCCCTCTCCCCCTCTCTCTCTCCCTCCCTACCCCCCCTCTCCCCCTCTCTCTCTCTCCCTCACTACCCCCCTCTCTCTCTCTCCCTCTCCCCCCCCCTCTCTCTCTCTCCTTCTCCCCATCTCTCTCCTCCATTTCCCCCACTCCCCCCTTCTCTCTCCTCACTACCCCCCTCTCCCCCTCTCTCTCTCCCCTCACTACCCCCCTCTCCCCCCTCTCTCTCTCCCTCTCCCTACCCCCCCTCTCTCCCCCTCTCTCTCTCCCTCACTACCCCCCCTCTCCCTCCCTCTCTCTCCCCTCCCTCACCCCCTCTCTTCTCCCTACCCCCCTCCCTGCCCCCCTCTCTCCCTCCCTACTCCCTTCTCCCTTCTCCCCCCCTCTCTCTCTCCTTCTCCCCCCATCTCTCCATTTCCCCCTTCCTCCCCCCTCTCCCTCTCTCTCCTCCCCCATCTCTCCCTCTCCCCCCCCCCCCCAAGAATCCTCCTCCATCCCAATGAAAGAAAAGAAAAGAATCTCGAAAGGCGCCCGTGTTCTTCGTGATTTATGAGCGAGGGATGGGCGGCGTGGGGGGCGTGGGCGTGGGGGCGCGATGTTGGAAGTGATGGGCGGTGATTAGCCTTTCAGTCGCGAAATCGGACGCATGGCACTTTTTTTTCTCCAGTTTTCATTTCTTCTTCAATTCTTCCTCTTTTTTGTCTTTCTGTGGCGTTCTTTTTCGTTTTCTGTTTTTCTCTTCTTTCTCTTCTCCCTGTTGGCCTCTTTATCCCGTTTCTTTTCCTTACCTTCCTTCTCCCTCTTGGCTTCTATCTCTTCCCTTCTCCCTCCCTCTCTCCCAACCCCCTCTTTCCCCTCCCCTCCCATCCCTCTCTCTCCCCTCCCTATCCCCTCTCTGTCCTCCCCTCCTCTCCCTATCTCTCCTCCCCTCGTCTCCCTATCCCCTCTCTCTCTCCTCCCTCCTCTCCCTACACCCTCTCTCTCCTCCCTCCCTACCCTCTCCTCCCCTCCACTCCCTACCCCCCTCTCTCCCCTCCCCCTCTCCCTATCCCTCTCTCTCCTCCCTCCCCCTCCCCCTATCCCCTCTCTCTCCTCCCCTCCCTCCCCCTATCCCCTCTCCCTCCTCTCCCTACTCCCCTTCCCCCTCCCCCTTCCCCTCTCCCTTCCTACCCCCTCTCTCCCTCCTCTCCCTCTCCTCCCTATCCCCTCCTCTCTCCTCCCCTCCTCCCCCTCTCCCCTCCTCTCCCTATCCCCTCTTTCTCCCCTCCCCCTCTCCCTCCTTCCTCTCCCTCCTCCTCCTATCTCTCTACCAGTAATTAAAGCCGTTATGATGAATTTGTTTCGGAGATCAAGACACACGAGCTGCTCGAACGGATAAAAGTAGACAGATGTATCTCTTGTCGGTGCTCAGTGAAGTGCAGATCCGCGTGCCTTCTCAGTCTGCACTCAGGCTCTCCCTCGCCGAATCCACTCCATGTTTATTGACATCTTTGGCATCGGCAGGAGGAGTGGGCGGTGGTATTTTGACTCCGGTTCTCCAATAAGGTGGATGTGGAGCGGCTGTGCGTGCACGTTGGTGGAGTTGTTTTAATAGGATGTGTCTGTTTTATGGTTGTTAGGATGTATGTGGATGTGTAGGCCTATGCTTGTGAAGTAGGCCTAGATTTGGTGGTTATGTAGGGATTTTAAGCGTGTTTATTGACATCTTTGGCATCGGCAGGAGGAGTGGGCGGTGGTATTTTGACTCCGTTTCTCCAATAAGGTGGATGTGGAGCGGCTGTGCATTGCAAGTTGGTGGAGTTGTTTTAATAGGATGTCTCTGTTTTATGGTTGTTAGGATGTATGTGGATGTGTAGGCCTATGCTTGTGAAGTAGGCCTAGATTTGGTGGTTATGTAGGGATTTTAAGCGTGTTTATTGACATCTTTGGCATCGGCAGGAGGAGTGGGCGGTGGTGTTTTGACTTCGTTTCTGCAATAAGGTGGATGTGGAGCGGCTGTGCGTGCACGTTGGTGGAGTTGTTTTAATAGGATGTCTCTGTTTTTTACGGTTGTCAGGATGTATGTGGATGTGTAGGCCTATGCTTGTGAAGTAGGCCTAGATTTGGTGGTTATGTAGGGATTTTAAGCGTGTTTATTGACATCTTTGGCATCGGCAGGAGGAGTGGGCGGTGGTATTTGACTTCGTTTCTCGAATAAGGTGGATGTGGAGCGGCTGTGCATTGCACGTTGGTGGAGTTGTTTTAATAGGATGTCTGTTTTATGGTTGTTAGGATGTGTAGGCCTATGCTTGTGAAGTAGGCCTAGATTTGGTGGTTATGTCGGGATTTTAAGCGTGTTTATTGACATCTTTGGCGTCGGCAGGAGGCGTGGGCGGTGGTATTTTGACTCCGGTTCTCCAATAAGGTGGATGTGGAGCGGCTGTGCATTGCACGTTGGTGGAGTTGTTTTAATAGGATGTGTCTGTTTTATGGTTGCCAGGATGTGTGTGGATGTGTAGGCCTATGCTTGTGAAGTAGGCCTAGATTTGGTGGTTATGTAGGGATTTTTTAGCGTGAATTTCTTTGTTATAAACGTGTGGTAGCCATTTTTTGTTGCATAAAGAGGCTTGATACATCCAATAAGTATGCGAATATATTTGTTGGATGTTTTCTCCCTGTCTCATGTTTATTGATGGTATGTGCACACGAGTGTTTTTTTTTTTTTTTTATTCATTCCTTATCTTATGTGAAGGTACATCACCCTTTTTTTAAAGATTTTTTTTAAAGATTTTTTTTTCATTCATTGCTGATAGAAAACTTTTGACTTTTTGCTCGGGATTGTTGTATTTGCATAAGGCGTAGTATAGCCTGGTAGCCTCCGAGGTAGGCCAGTGGGAACTCGGCGCTTTGGTTTCATTAAAGTGTGAGGGCGGGGGGAGGGGGTGGAGGAGGGGAGGAGGGGAGGGGGGAGTCCTCTTGTCCTGTTTTGCGCTATTCGGAGTGGTGTGGGTTCGGAGGGGTGGTGTGGGGGTGGGAGGGTGTTGGAAGGCGACTGTACTTTGTCTTGGATAGCCTTCTCGCTTTTTCTTTTCTTTCTCTTCTCTCTCTTTCTTTGCCTTTCTCTCTCTCTCTCTTTCTTTGCCTCTCTCTCTCTCTCTTTCTTTGCCTTCTTCTGCTCTCTCTCTCTCTCTCTCTCTCTCTCTCTCTCTCTCTCTCTCTCTCTCTCTCTCTCTCTCTCTCTCTCTCTCTCTCTCTCTCTCTCTCTCTCTCTCTCTCTCTCTCTCTCTCTCTCTCTCTCTCTCTCTCTCTCTCTCTCCCTCTCTCTCCCTCCCTCTCCCTCCCTCCTCCCTCCTCCCTCCTCCCCGCATTTGGGTGACAAATAATTAGTGGAAAATCACTGATTCCAACAGGCCTAGTAGTTTGTAGTGTAAGTAAAGCAACGCCCTCTTTTTTTCTCCTTTCTTTTCCTTCTTCCTCGTTTCTTCATTTTTTTTCTCTTTTCTTTTCTTCTCTCCCTTTCCTTTTCCTTTCTCCCTTTTCTTTTTCTTCTTCCTCTCCTTTTCTTTTTCTTTCTCCCACTTTCTCCCTCCTCTTATTCTTAGTCTCCCCTCCTCACCCTCCTAATTATCACCTCCTACACCTAGATTTTCTTCCTCCTCCTCCTCCCTCCCCTTTTTCCCTTCCACTTCCCCCTTCTTCTTTCTTCTCCCCTTTCCCTTCTCCTCCCTTTCTCCCATTCCCCCTCCTTCTCCCCCCTTCCTCCTCCTCCACCACCCCCCTACCTCCTCCTCCTCATCCTCCTCCCTCCCTCCCTCCTCCTCCTCCACCCCCTTCCTCCTCCTCCTCCTCCTCCTCCTTCCTCCTCCTCCACCACCACCCCCTACCTCCCCTCCTCCCTCATTCCTCCTCCTCCTCATTCCTCCTCCTCCTCCTCCTCCTCCTCATTCCTCCCCTCCCTCTTCTCCTACCTCTACCTCATCCTCCCCTCCCTCTTCTCCTTCCTCCTCCACCACCCCCTTCCTCCTCCTCCTTCCTCCTCCTCCACCACCCCCTTCCTTCACCATCGCCACCCACGACTCGAACTCCTGCCTCGGGAATTTCCCTTGTCCGCGTCCGTGAATCTCGGTGTAACCTTCGTTTTATCGAACCACATTAACCTTTTTTTTTTCTTTTTGACATCTCGCGAGGGGAGAAATTCGGCGTATTTAATCCGTGAATTGAACCTGCATCCTGGAGAAGTCGTCGAAGGGGCGGACGAAGGGGTGGGGGCGCCGGGGAGGGTTCGTTGTATCGAGGTTCCGGGGCGGGATCCAGGCCACGTCAGGGAGCATGGAGGTGGCCGCTGCCACGTGGCGGAGCTCCGGCCGGCCTCTGCCACGGCGCCCGGCTCCGCTCTCCCGGTTTGGGCTGCGCTGGAGGGTTTTTTGGTAGGTCCTCTCTCGCTCTTTCTCTCTCTCTTTTTCTCTTTATTTCTCTCTATTTCTCCTTTTCTCTCCATTTCTCTTTTTCTCTCCATTTCTCTTTTTCTCTCCATTTCTCTTTTTCTCTCCATTTCTCTTTTTCTCTCCATTTCTCTTTTTCTCTCCATTTCTCTTTTTCTCTCCATTTCTCTTTTTTCTCTCCCATTTCTCTTTTTTCTCTCCATTTCTCTTTTCTCTCTCCATTTCTCTTTTTCTCTCCATTTCTCTTTTTCTCTCCATTTCTCTTTTCTCTCCATTTCTCTTTTTCTCTCCATTTCTTTTTCTCTCATTTTCTCTCTTTCTCTCTTTCTCTCTTTTTCTCTATTTCTCTTTCTCTCTCTCTCTCTGTATTTCTCTTTCTCTCTCTCTCTCTATTTCTCTTTTTCTCTCTCTCTCTATTTCTCTTTCTCTCTCTCTCTCTATTTCTCTTTCTCTCTCTCTATTTCTCTTTCTCTCTCTCTCTATTTCTCTTTCTCTCTCTCTCTATTTCTCTTTCTCTCTCTCTATTTCTCTTTCTCTCTCTCTATTTCTCTTTCTCTCTCTCTATTTCTCTTTCTCTCATTTTTCTTTTCTCTCTCATTTCTCTTTCTCTCTCTCATTTCTCTTTCTCTCTCTCATTTCTCTTTCTCTCTCTCATTTCTCTTTCTCTCTCTAATTTCTCTTTCTCTCTCATTTCTCTTTCTCTCTCTCATTTCTCTTTCTCTCTCTCATTTCTCTTTCTCTCTCATTTCTTTCTCTCTCTCTCTATTTCTCTTTCTCTCATTCTTTATTTCTCTTTTTTTCTCTCTCTATTTCTCTTTCTCTCTCTATTTCTCTCTCTCTATTTCTCTTTCTCTCTCTCTCTCTCTCTCTCTCTCTCTCTCTCTCTCTCTCTCTCTCTCTCTCTCTCTCTCTCTCTCTCTCTCTCTCTCTCTCTTTCTCTCTCTCTACTCATCTCTCTCTCTCTCTCTCTCTCTCTCTCTCTCTCTCTCTCTCTCTCTCTCTCTCTCTCTCTTTCTCTCTCTCTCTTAATCTTTTTCTTTTTCTTTCTCTCTTTCTCCCATGCACTCATAGAATGTGTTTACGTACGAAGAAGAGGACGGTAGGGAGGAAGGGAAGGGGAGAGAGAAAAAAGAAATAAACAGGGAGAGAGAAAAAGAAATAAACACAGATTTGCTGTTGCGTTCCTTTGAAGTGATGGTGGATGACGATGATAAAAAAAAAGAGAAGAAACCTAAAAAAAAAAGGAAGAAGAGAATAAAGAGGGATAAGGAAGGGCCTTTTTTTATGCTCTTGTGTTCGGGACGAAGGGAATCCAGTCGACCGTGGCAATTTGGGGGGGGAGGGGGTAGAAGGGTATGGAGGGGAAGGAGGAGGGGGAGGGGGTAGAAGGGTATGGAGGGGAAGGAGGAGGAGAGAGGTAGAAGGGTATATGGGAATAGCGGTGGGGGAGGAGTGGTCTGGGTGAAGGGAAAGGGAGGGGGGAGGGGTAGTAAGTGTATGGGGGGGAAAGGAGGAGGAAGAGGTAGAAGAGTGTATAGAAGAAGTGATGGGGTGTAGAAGAGGATGGAGGGGAAGAGGGAAGAGGTAGAAGGGTATAGAAGAAGGATGGGGTGTGTAGAAGAGGATGGAGGAAGAGGGAAGAGGTAAGAAGGGTATAGAAGAAGGATGGGGTGTGTAGAAGAGGATGGAGGGGAAGAGGGAAGAGGTAGAATGGTATAGAAGAAGGATGGGGTGTGTAGAAGAGGATGGAGGGGAAGAGGGAAGGCGGTAGAAAATATTAGGGGATGGAACGGGGCCCCCGGCAGAAGCTTAATTGGAGGGAAGAGAAGGTGTTAGAGGGGTATGGAGGGGAAGAGGGAGGTGAGTAGAAGAATGGGGGAGGAAAGGGGAGGTAGGGGGAGGTGGCATGGGTAATGTGAAAGGGAGGTAGGGGGAGGAATGGGCAAGGAGACGAAGGGAGGGCAGTGTGTGTGGCGGGGAGGGGACAGGGAGCTGGAAACAAGGCATGGGTATGATTTAGTGAGGGGGCGTGTGGCGAAGTTGGAGAGAGAGAGAAGGAGAAGGAGAGAGGGAGGGGGAGGGGAGGGGAGGGTGGAGGGAGAGAGAGGAAGGTGGGGAGAGAGAGGAGGCTTGGGAGAGAGGAGTTTGGGGAGATAGAGGGAAGGAGGGAGGTAGGGGGAGAGAGAGAGGAAGGGGGCGCATAGGATAAGGGACAAAAGCAGTTGGAGAAAATAAGGAAGGGGAACGCGGACGAAGAAACAGGTGCACGTGACTGCCCGACCGACCGACAGCCCGACCGACTGCCCGACCGACCGAGCGGGAGAGGGCTTTGTAGCACAAGCCCAGTCAGGAAATCTTAAGGAGATAGACTTGCTTAGGTAATACTTTCAAATGAGGAGGAGGACCGAGAACAGGAGGCAGAAGGAAGAAATTGTAAATGGGTTTAGTTCTGAATGAATGTGTAGATGTAAATAAAATGTATATGGATTGGTTTAAATGATTTACAAACGTTTATATCTGTCAGTGGCATGAAGTTATGTGCATGTTTTGTGTACAGTTTCTGTAGATTGCTTTAGTTCTCAACTCCAGTCCGATTGTAGCCTCGCGAAAGCTTTTTATAATTTTATTTTATTTTTAAGCCATAAAAACTACTACCAATAAACGAAAGTAGGTAAGGTACAGTTTCCTTATGCTGGGACAAAGGCGTTTTTCCTCTTTTTTCCCATTTTCCTCTTTTTTTCCCATTTTTTCTTCATCGTTCGTGTAGAGCAAGGGGGGGGGGGGGTCTGGGGTCTCTCTCTCCGGCCGAGAAAGAGAGGGACCCCGATGGAATATGAATGTCTAGGGGAACGGCCCGCCTCGTTTCGCATGTAAACCGAATTTCACAACCTGTTAGGTATCACACAGTGGTCCTTCCCGGTCGGTTGTTTGGATCCGTTTGGGTGTGAGGGAGAGCGGGGGAAGGAGGGGAGGGGGAAGAGGGGGAAGGTGAGGGGGAGAGGGGAGGGAGGGAGGAGGAGGGGGGAATGTGGGGGGAGAGGGAGTAAGAGGGAGGAGGGAGGAGGATGAGTGGGAAGGGGACGAGGGAAAGGAGAGGAGGAGGAAGGGTAAGTGGGGAAGATGGAAGGGGAGGAGGGAGAAGGATGACGCTGGGAAGGGACGAGGGAAAGGAGAGGGAGGAAGGTGAGTGGGAAAAGAGGGGGAGAAGGAAGCGTTCGTGTGTGGGGAGGAGATGGTGAAGGAGGACGTGTTGAAGAGGAGGAATGAGGGAAAGGGGAGAAGGATGTGTGGGAAGGGAAAGAGGAAAGAGAAGAGAATTGAGTGGGAATGGAAAGTTGTAGTAGGAGAGGAAAGAGGGTGATAGAGTAGGGAAGTAGGGAAAGGGAGGGACGAGAGAAAGGTGGAACGGAAGAGGAGGGGGGAGAAGAAAGGGATTATGATGAAAAGGACGAGAACGAGGATGAGGATGAAAAGGACGATGATGATGAGGAGGAGGAAAAGGATGAAAAGGACGAGGATGCTGATGAGGAGGAGGAAGAGGAGGAAAAGGACGAAGATGATGATGAAGAGGAGGAAGAGGACGAGGCTGAGGAGGAGGAGGAAAAGGACAAGGAGGAGAAGGAAAAGGACGAGGAGGAGGAGGAAAAGGACGAGGATGAAGAGGAGGAGAAGGACGAGGAGGAAAATGCCTCGGACGGTTAGACGGACGTTCCAAATTTTCCCCAAAGTTGAGGCCGTTGCTCTTAATTGTCGGTGTTCTGTCAATTCATTTATTTGAGTGTTTTTCTATTTTGCTTTTTTTCTGTTTTTTTTCCCTCGTTTCATTGACTGTGTAAATATGATTCATTTATTTGAGTGCGTGTTTTTTTTTTTTTTTTTTTTTCGTTTCATTGACTGTGTAAATATGATTCATTTATTTGAGTGCGTGTTTTTTTTTTTTTTTTTTTTTTCGTTTCATTGACTGTGTAAATACTGATTCATTTATTTGAGTGCGCGTGTTTTTTTTTTTTTTTTTTTTTTTTTTTTTCCTCGTTTCATTGACTGTGTAAATATGTTTCATTTATTTGAGTGCGCGTGTTTTTCTATTTTGTTTTTGTTTTGTTTTTTTTCTGTTTTTTCCTTCGTTTCATTGACTGTGTAAATAGGATTCATTTATTTGAGTGTTTTTCTATTTTGTTTTTGTTTTTTTTTCTGTTTTTTTTTTCTCGTTTCATTGACTGTGTAAATATGATTCATTTATTTGAGTGTTTTTCTATTTTGTTTTTTCTATTTTTTCCTATTTTTTCCTCGTTTCATTGACTGTGTAAATATGATTCATTTATTTAAGTTGCGCGTGTTTTTTCTATTTTGTTTTTTTTTCTGTTATTTTTTCTTTTTTTCCTCGTTTCATTGACTGTTGTAAATATGATTCATTTATTTGAGTGCGTGTTTTTCTTCTTTTTCTTTTTTTTTTTCTTTTTTCCTCGTTTCATTGACTGTGTAAATATGATTCGATGTTTCTCTTCTATAAACTTTTCGGGAGAAGTTTATCAATTTATTCTGTTATTCGGGAACGTGGTTGTCTGATTTTTGTTTACAATAGAATTTCATGTAGAGTTTGTGGAGAGTCGTGGGAGAGAGAGAGAGAGAGAGAGAGAGAGAGAGGAGAGAGAGAGAGAGAGAGAGAGGAGAGAGAGAGAGAGAGAGAAGAAGAGGGAAGAGGGGAAAGAGAGAGAGAGGGAAAGAGAGAGAGAGAGAGAGGGAGGGGAAAGAGGGAGAGGGAAAGAGAGAGGGGAGAGAGAGGATGACAAAGAGAGAGGGAGTCGTGGAGGAGTAGAGAAGGGAAACAAAGGAATGGAAAGAGAAGAAGAGAAGAGGAAATAAGAAAAAAAAAACAGGGTAAAGGAGTGAAAATTGAGTTCAAGGAAAGGGTGATAGATGAAAGGGTTGAGGGAATAGGCTAAGTGAGAGCGATGTGGAACGTGAGAGAGGGAGACGGAAACAGACAGACGAACAGACACACTAACCGAGTGTCAGACAGAAACAGACGCGAATGAACAGACAAACAGACAGACGAACAGACACACTAACCGATTGTCAGACAGACAGAACAGACAGCCAAACCAGGAGGCACAGACACGGAAGAAAGGCAGAAACCGACCGCCACAGACACGAATTGGACAGACAGACACCCCACCCCCCTCCAAAAAAAAAAGAAAAAAAGAAAAGGAATCGCGAATTGAACAGACAACCAAACCAGAAGACACAGACACGAACTGAACAGACACCCCACCCCCTCCAAAAAAAAAAAAAAGAAAGAAAAAAATCTCGAATTGAACGAGAACAATAAACCAGAGAACACGGGCTACGGATTGAACAGACAGACACCCCACCCCCTCTCAAAAAACAAAACAGAAAAAAAGAAGAATCGCGAATGAACAGACAGCCAAACCAGAAGACACAGACACGAATTGAACAGACAGTCACCCCCCCTCAAAAAAAGAAGAAAAAAATCGCGAATGAATAGACAACCAAACCAGAAGACACAGACACGAATTGGACAGACACCCCACCCCCCTCTCAAATAAAGAAAGAAAAAAAAAGATCGCGAATTGAACAGACAACGAAACCAGAAGACACACACACGAATTGAACAGACACCCCACCCCCCCTTAAAAAAAAAAAAAAAAAAAAAAAAAAGAGAGACAGAGAGAGAGAGAGAATCGGCCACTAACTGTAACCAGACCGACCGCTCCTCCGGCCGATAGCTTTGTTTATCGTCAAGGTGTCCGATTTCTCGAGTGCTTTCATATCTCCGGGGGGCGATAGCGGCCTCTGCGCTCTTGTCCTCTCCCCTCTCTCCCCTCTCCCCTCCTCTCCTCTCCCCTCTCTCCTCTGCGCTCTTGTCCTCTCCCCTCTCCCCCTCTCCTCTCCCTTCTCTCCTCTCTCCTCTCTCCTCTGCGCTCTTGTCCTCTCCCTCTCCCTTCTCTCCTCTCTCCTCCACCCCTCCTCTCTCCTCTCTCTCCTCCTCTCCTCTCTCCTCTCCCTCTCCCTTCTCTCTCTCTCACTCCTCTCCCATCTTTCCCTCTCTCTTCTCCCCTCTCCCCTCACTCCCCTCTCCCCTCACTCCTCTCCCATCTCCTCTCTCCTCTCCCATCTCTTCTCTCTCCTCTCCCATCTCTCCTCTCTCCTCTCCCATCTCTCCTCTCTCCTCTCCCATCTCCCCCTCCCCCTCTCTCATCTCCCCTCTCCCTCTTCACTTCCCCCCTCTCTCTCCCTCCCTCTCCCCCTCCCCTCTCTTCTCTCCCCTCTCCCCTCTCCCCCCCTTACTCTGCTCTTCCATGCCCCTCCGCGCCCCATGGCTTCCATACCCCCATCGCCTCGCCCCTCTCGCTGCCCCATCGCCCCAACTCCGACCTTATCCCTCTTTCTTACCGTCCCCTTGCTCTTCTTCCTCTTCTTACTCTGGCACCTCTTCTTACTCTTCTTCCTCTGGCACCTCTTCTTCCTCTGGCACCTCTTCCCTCTCACTTGCCTCGTGCCCACGTACCCTCTCCTCGTTCTTGCTCAGTTGATCTCCTGTAGCCTCTTACCCATTTACCTTTGCTCTTTTACTCTCCCCTCGCCCTCTTGCATTCTTCTCGGTCTGTGACCCTTTACCCCCTCCGTTTATCCTCTTGTTCTCCTCGCTCTTATTCTCCTCTTATCTTACCCCCTTCTACCTCTTCTCCCTTTCCATCCTCTCCCCTCCTCTTCCTCTCCTCTCTCCTCCCCTACTGTTCCCATAACTCCCACACTTCCCCTCCCTCTTCCCCCTCATACTGTCCGCTAAAATCCTCTAACCCTCCTCCTTCCATCTTTTTCTTACTCCCCTTACCTATCTTCCCTCCCTTTCTTCCCGCTTCCCCTCCTCCCCTCGGCCAGTTCTTGCATTGGTCTCTCTCTCCCTCCTTCCCTCTCCCTCTTCCTCTTCCTCTTCCTCTCCCTCCCTTTCCCTCCCTCTCTCTCTCCTCCCCTCCCTCCCTCCCTCCCTCCCTCCCTCCCTCCTCCCTCTCTCCCGCGGGCCCCATTGTGCGTCGCCGAGTGCCCTGGCCTGGTCCTCTTGTTGCCCCCTTGTGATTTGGGGTATTTGTGTCCGGGCGCTATCTGGCCTCGTCGTCCTTCGATTGGTCCTTCGATTAGTGCGCTCTTGTCGGGTCTGTTGTCGGGTCTCTTGTCGGGTCTGTTGTCGGGTCTCTTGTCGGGTCTCTTGTCGGGTCTCTTGTCGGGTCTCTTGTCGGGTCTCTTGTCGGGTCTGTTGTCGGGTGTGTTGTCGGGTGTGTTGTCGGGTGTGTTGTCGGGTGTGTTGTCAGGTGTGTTGTTTTTGCGGGTCTGTTGTGGGGTTTTTCTTGTTGTCGGGTCTTTGGTTTGGGTTTCGGGTGTGTTGTTTTCAGGTCCTGGTTTGTCGGGTCTCTTGTCGGGTCTGTTGTTTGCTATTCGGAGATTTTGTTTGTTTTTGTTTTCGTTTTTTAATCTAGTTTTGTCTCGCAGTTTTCTCTTCCTCGGTCACTCTGTCCTCCGTTTCTCTGTCCTCTTTCTCTCTTTCTCTTTATCCCTTTCTCTCTCTCTCTCTCTCTCTCTCTCTCTCTCTCTCTCTCTCTCTCTATCTATCTATCTATCTATCTATCTATCTATCTATCTATCTATCTATCTATCTATCTATCTATCTCTCTCTCTCTCTCTCTCTCTCTCTCTCTCTCTCTCTCTCTCTCTCTCTCTCTTTCTCTCTCTCTCTCTCTCTCTCTCTCTCTCTCTCTCTCTTTTCTCGTTTGTTTTCCATTCTCTTTTCTCCTTCTATCGCCTCTCCTCTCTTTAATATCTTCCTCCACTCAAGAGCATTCTGATTATTGTTCTGCCAACTTGTTGTCTCGCACTTACGAAATCACTCAATACTTCATCGTTTTTGAATGCAGTGCCACATATTATTCCCCGTCCACTTATCCCCTGCTTTTCCCCCTCTCCCTCCTCCTTCTTTTCCCCCTCTCCCTCCTCCTCCTTCCCCGCTCGCCCTCCCTTCCCTCCTCCTTTCCTTTTCCCCTCTCCTCTTCCTCCTTACCCCTCTCCCACCTCCTCCTTTTTCCCCCTCTCCCTCCTCCTCCTCCTTCCCCCTCTCCCTCCTCCTCCTTTTTCCCCCTCTCCATCCTCCTCCTCCTTTCCCCCTCTCCTCCTCCTCCCTTTCCCCCTCCTCCCTCCTTTCCCTCCCCCTCCTCCCTCCATCCCCACTCCCCTCCCCCTTCCCTCCCTGCCCCCTACCCTCCCCTCCTCCTCCTTTTCCTCCTCCCCCTCCCCGTCCCTCCTCATCCCTTTTCCCCCTCTCCCTCCCCCTCCTCCCCTCCTCCTTTCCCCCCTCCCCTCCTTTCTCCTTTTCCTCTCCTCCTACCCCCTCCCCCCTCCCCTCCTTTTCCCCCCCTCTTCCTCCTTTTCCCTCCTCCTCCCCTCCCTTCCCCCCCTCCCTCCTCCTTTTCCCCTCCTCCCTCCCCCTCTCCCTCCTTTCCCCCTCCCCTCCCCTTTCCCCCTCTCCCCCTTCCTTTCCCCCCTCTCATCTCGCCTGCTTTAAAGCACGTAACACGCGAAGAAACTTAACGTTGTGTAATGGATTCAAAGGGCGAGAGTGCTCACACGCCTCTCGGTGCCACTTCAAGGAGCATCTTCTCGGCAGCGTCCATTTCGGTCTCTATCATTCTTTTGCTTTTTTTTTCTCTATTGTATATCCCCTGTCCATGCTCTCTCTCTCTCTCTCTTGTTTTCCTCTCTTTTTTCTCTTTTTCTTTCTCCTTTTCCCCTCTTTTTTCTCTTTTTTCTTTCTCCTTTTTCCCCCTCTCCCTATCTCTCTTTCCCTCTCTCCCTTCCCCCTCCCCCACCCTTTCCCTCTCTTTCTCCCCTCCCTATCTCCTTCCCTTTCCCTCTCTCTCTCCCCCTCCCTTTCCCTCTCCCCCCTCCCCCTTCCCTCCCTTTCCCTCTTTCTCTCTCACTCCTTCCCTTTCCCTCTCTCTCTCCCACCCCCTTCCCTTTCCCTCTCTCCCCCTATCTTTCCCTCTCCCTCCCCCTCCCTTTCCCTCTCTCCCTTTCCCTCTCTCCCCCTCCCTTTTCCTTCTCCCTTTCCCGGCTCAGAAGAACACATAGTTCTTAATAACAGCAGGTGTCAGAGAGAACAGTTATCCATACGCATTGGACACTAATACCCTGTTCAGTATGTTCACTAATACCCTGTTCAGTATGTTCACTAATACCCTGTTCAGTATGTTCACCAATACCCTGTTCAGTATGTTCACCAATACCCTGTTCAGTATGTTCACCAATACCCTGTTCAGTATGTTCACCAATACCCTGTTCAGTATGTTCACTAATACCCTGTTCAGTATGTTCACTAATACCCTGTTCAGTATGTTCACTAATACCCTGTTCAGTATGTTCACTAATGCCCTGTTCAGTATGTTCACCAATACCCTGTTCAGTATGTTCACCAATACCCTGTTCAGTATGTTCACCAATACCCTGTTCAGTATGTTCACCAATACCCTGTTCAGTATGTTCACAAATACCCTGTTCAGTATGTTCACGACGTCCTTTGGTTTCATATGGCCAAGTAGCCATTCCTTCGGCATACCAAGACTGTTTTTTGAACAAGGTAGTCAGTTAATATCAATCATGAACATCACCATCATCTTGGTGTGACGATGATGGTGATGATTATGATTGATATTAACTCACCAGTTAAGTGTCCCTTTGTAGTTTAGATGTTTTTATATATATATATATATATATATATATATATATATATATATATATATACGTATATATATAATATATATGTATATATATATACATGTATATAAAATATATATTATATATAATATATATATATATATATATATATATATATATATATATATATATATATATATATATATATATATATATATATATATATATATATATATATATATATATATATATATATATATAATATATATATATATATATATATATATATATATATATATATATATATATATATATATATATATATATATATATATATATATAATATATATATATACATGTATATATATGATATATATATATATATATAGTATATATATATATATATATATATATATATATATATATATATATATATATATATATATATATATATATATATATATATATATATATATATATATATATATATATATATATCTCTCTCTCCACTCCCTCCCCTCCCTCCCTCCCCTCCCCCTCCCCTCCCCTCCCTCCCCTCCCCCCCCTCCCTCCCCTCTCTCCATCCCTCCCTCCCTCTTTCTCCTCCTCCTCCTCCTCCAGCCACCTCCTTTACCTACTTTCCTTTGACCTTTTATCATTCTTTCATGGCCTTTCTCAGAAACGCATTTTTCCTCCTTCTTCTCCTCCTCCTCCTCCTCCTCCTACGTTTTTTTCTTTCTCTCACAAGCATTGTTGTCTGATGTCCTAAAGCAAGTTCACTCAGGGTCATGCGTCACGTTATTTGCTGTTATTTTGTTTTGTTCTTGTTCTTGGAAAGGGCTTGCTGGTCTGTTATTTATGGTCTTATTTTTTGTTTGTTTGTCTGCCTGCTCTTTTGTCCCGTCTATCCGGGTTTGTGTGTGTGTGTTTTTTCATTTTGTCAGCGTTTCTTTCTCTCTTCCTTCTCCTCTCCCCTCCCTCCCTCCGTCTCCCTTCTCCCTCTCGTCTCCTCCCCTCCGTCCCCCTCCCTCCGTCTCCTTTCTCCCCTCCTCCTTCTCCCGTCTCCTTTCTCGTCTCCCTCTCTCTCGTCTCCTACCCTCCCTCCGTCTCCCTTTTCCCCTCTCCCCTCCCTCCGTCTCCCTTCTCCCCTCCCTCCCTCCGTCTCCCTTTCCCTCTCCCCTCCACTCCGTCTCCCTTTTCCCTCCCCTCCGTCTCCCCTTTCCCCCTCCCTCCGTCTCCCTTTCCCCTCTCCCCTCCCTCCGTCTCCTTTCTCCCTCTCCCCTCCCTCCCTCCGTCTCCATTCTCCCCTTCCTCCCTCTCCTCCCTCCCTCCGTCTCCATTCTCCCCTTCCTCCCTCTCCTTCTCCCCTCCCTCCCTCCCTCTCGTCTCCATTCTCCCCTCCCTCCGTCTCCCTTCTCCCCTCTCACCCTCCCTCCCTCCCTCCGTCTCCCGCCACCCTCTCTTTCTCTCCCCTCCCTCTCCTTCTCTCCGTTTTTATTGCATTTCTTCGTAGTGCTGAGCGCCTGTGTAATCTTTTCTCTCCTTCCTTCCAGGTATGTTTTGCGAGGGCGAAGGGAGCAAAGGCGACCGGGAAGCAGGTTAGCAGGTTCAGTGGAAAGCCTTGGCGTTGAGTGTTTGGGGGCACTCGTCCTTTTTTTTCGTTTTTTTTTTTTGTTTTTTGTTTTTATTCTTGTGTTTTGTCCCCTCTTTCTTCTTGGGCTCCTTCTCTCTTCTCTTTTTCTCTCCTCCCTCCCTGTTGATGCTGCTGCTGCTCCTCCCCCTCACTCCTTATCCTATTTTTCCTCCTCCTCATCCCTCTTCCCTTCCTTTTTCTTCCCCTCCTCCGTCGTCTTCCTCCTCGTACACCTCTCCCCCTCTCCTCTTCTCTTCCTTTTCATTCCCCTCCTCCGTCGTCGTCTTCCTCCTCCTCCTCCTCCTCCTCCTCCTCCTCCTCCTCCTCCTCCTCCTCCTCCTCGTACACCTCTCCCCCTCCTTCCTCCCCTCCCTCCCTCCCTTTCCTTTACGTCAAAGAAAATCATTTATCCGAAAGACTGGAAGTCGAAAGTAGAAAGAGCGACGCGCGGATGTGGTGTGCGGGATAAGGAGGGAGGTGGGGGGGGGGGGGGGCAGGAGGCAGGACATGGAAGGGGGGGGGCAGGAGGCAGGACATGGAAGGGGGAAGGAGAAGAGGTCGAGGGGGGGGACTGGGGGGAGGAAGGGAAGTTGTGATGGCTCACAGAAGGAGGAGGAATAAGATAAGGAGGGATGGAGATGGGAATAAAGAGGAAGGGATAGAAGAATAAGAATAGAGGAGGGATCGACGAATAGGAATAAGAGGCGGAGGGATGGTGAGCTGAAACAAGAGGAGGATAGGAAAAGAGGAGGGACAGGAGGGATGGGAATAAGGAGGGGATTGGGAACCAGGAATAGGAGAGGGATGGAGAGAACCAGAACAGGGGAGGAGGATAGAGAATAGGAATAAAGGGAGAGATGGAGGAATAGGAAATAAGTGGAGGATAGGAGGAATAGGAATAGAAGGAGGGACAGGAATGGGGAATGAGGAGAGAGGATGGAGGAATAGGAATGGGTGGAGGGGACAGAGGAATAGGAATAGAGAGGGTTGGGAGAATGAGAACAGGAGGACAGGAGATGGACCAAGAGAGGGACAGGAGGAACCAGGAATGGAGGGAGGACAGGGAATAGGAATAGAGAGTGGGGATGGATCAGGAGGACAGGAATAGGAACAAGGAGCAGGTAGAGAATGGAATAGGAGGGGACAGGAGGAATAGGAATAAGAGGAGAGGGGACAGGAGGAATAGGAATAAGAGGAGAGGGGACAGGAGGGGAAAAGGAAAAGAGGGGAGGGGG
>NC_091584.1:1278943-1295092 GCF_042767895.1 Penaeus vannamei | reverse complement strand
AACACAACGTCAGAATCTTTCGTAAATACAGTGCGTTTCCGTAGCTTCGACCACTTCCTTAACACGTACATCATTGCCAATTTGACCTTTGACCTCTCCTTAGCCCCCCCCCCCCCCTCGTCCGATCCCCTATCCCCGAGATAGAATGACCTGACTCGTTTTGGGTCACGCCCGCTTGGCCACCCATTTATGACCTAATTTCGGGAAGGTCACTTGTCAGAGGGCGTGGGTGGGGGGGGGCGAGGCGGGGTTAGATAGGGTCAGGGGAAGGGCGGGGGAGGGGGATGGGGAGGAGAGGAGAGGAGGAAAGGTCGGAGAGGGTGAGGGGATAGTGAGAGGGAGGAGGAGGAGGGGAGAGTAAGAGGGAGAGGGAGAGGGTGAGGGGAGAAGGAGAAGGAGGAGAAGGAGATAGGGTGTGGGTGTGGGTGGGGGAGAGAGGAGAAAGGGAGAGGGAGGATATAAAGGAGGAGGAGAAGGAGAGAGATGAGAGATGAGAGGAAGAAGGGATGGTAGAGTTAGAAGAGGGTGAGGGAGCGATAGAGGGAAGAGAATAGGAAATGTGATAAGGGGTGTGAGGAAGGGAGGTGTCGCTGAACATGTATATGAACTCAAATGACGATGGAGAGGAGAAAGTGGGTGCAAAATTCCATGGTAATTCTCGTTATTGGCAACACCATCATCACTTGCTTGTCTGTATATAATGTTATTGTAATTATTATTTTTGTTGTATATATCCGTTTGTTTGTCTGTCTGTTTGTCTATTCGTCTCTGTCAATACATCCATCTAATCTATAAGCAAAAGAGATAGATAGATAGATAGATAGATAGATAGATAGATAGATAGATAGATAGATAGATAGATAGATAGATAGATAGATAGATAGATAGATAGATAGATAGATAGAGATATCTATAGATACTCATTTTAATGCATTATATAACAATCTTTTAACAAAAAAATGAACATATATTTATGTATATATACATTTATATCCCACACAATAAATATCAATCATTATGCATGTTAAAATAAAAAAAAAATATATCAAAAAAAAAAAATCGCAATACATGTTAAGATAAAAAAATATTTCAATGATACTTACACCTGTCTCCCTCTCCCCCCCCCCCCCAGGTACGGAAAGAGCGCAAGGAGGTTTCATCCCGACGGAGGCGCTGCAGCAGAGTACGTTCTCATCTTCTGTTAACGGGGGAGGGGGGGGGGGGAATCCCGTTGAGTCTGTGTCATCTGTTTCGACGACTGGAAGAGAGGGAAGGGGAAAGGGGGGAAAGGGGGAAGGGGTGGGGTGGGGAGGAAGGAAGGGGAAGGGAAGGGAGGGAAGGGAGAGGAGGGGGAAGGGGAAGGGGAAGGGAAGGGAAGGGAAGGGAGGGTGTGGGAAGGGAAGGGAAGGGGAAGAAGGGAAAAGGGAGGAAGGGGAGGGGTGGGGAAAAGGGCGGGGAGAAAGGGGGGAAGGGGAGGGAAAGGAAGGAGAGGGAAGGGAGGGGGAGGGAAGGGATGGGGGGAGGAGGGGAAGGGAGGGGAGGGGAAGGAGGAAGAAGGGAGAGGGGGGTGGGGAAGGGAAGGGAAGGGAGTGTGTGTGTGGTTTAGATTTTCCTCGGAACATTTTGTTGTGAATCTTTTGTCGTTCTTCCTTTCTTTTCCCCTTCCTGCTTCTCTTTCTCCCTCTCCCTTTCCTTTACTATCACATCCTCACAGCTATTCTCCATCCTTCATTTTTTCTAACTTGCCTTCCATCCTTCTCTCCCCACTCCATCTCCCTCTCCCCCTTTTTTTTTTATCTTTAAACCCTCTCCCTCTCCTCCTCCCTCCCCTCCTCCCCTCCCACTCCTCCCCTCCCCCTCCTTCCTCCTTCCTCTCACTCCTCCCCTCCCCCTCCCACTCCCACTCCCTCCCTCCTCACTCCCTCCCACTCCTCACGCCTACCCTCCTCCCTCCCACTCCCACTCCCACTCCTCACTCCTCCCCTCCTCCCTCCCATTCCCACTCCTCCCCACTCCTCACTCCTTCCCTCCTCCCTCCCACTCCTCTTCAACCTTTTTTTTATCCGCCATGACTTTTATAAAGTATTGTCAAGATCATTTTAAGATAGGCTTCAAGATGTCGTCTCATATTTGGGCCGCCTCCTCCTCACTTCTCTTTCTTCTTCTTCTTCTCTTCCCTCTCCTAATTCCTTCTCCCAGCCACCGGACTTGTTAAAACGTATAAAATATTCATTAACTCTGTAAAAAATCGTACCTATTATTTAAAAAAAAGAACGAGCAACCGATGGAAGATAAAAAAACAAAACAAAAAACGTGCGACAATTGGAATGTCAGCGCCATCTGTTGCCGAGAAAGAGAGGTAGCGGAAGGGGAACAGAATAGACCATGGTGAAGGTGCATGAAATTTATTTAGGGGGTAGAAGGTGGGGGAAGAAAAGGATGGGGGTAGTGTTGAGGGGGAGGGAGGATGGGTGGGGAAAGGGGAGTTGAGGAAATTGAGGATTGGGGAAGGAAGAAATTGGGGGATGGGTGTTGAGAGGGGGAGGGAAGGGTGAGGGAGTAGGGGTGGGGTGTTGAGGAAGGTGGGGGTAGGAGTATTGAGGAGGGAGGGTGGGGGTAGGATGTTGATAGAGATGGAAGATGGGAAAGTATTAAGGGTGAGGAAAAGTGTTGAGTAGGGATTAAAAGGGGGGGAAGGGTGGGGTAGGAGTGTTGAGGCCAAGGTATTGAAGTGGGAAGGGAGGGGTGAGGGGATAGGGTGTTGTTGAAGGGTGTTGAGTGGGAAGGAAGGGTGGGATGGAGTGTTGAGGAGGGAGGGTGGGTGGGTAGGGGTAGGGTGTTGAGAGGGGGAGGATGGGTGGGGGTAGGGTTTGATAGGGGGAGGAAGGGTGGGGGTAGGGTTTTGATGGAGGATGGGTGGGAGTGTAGGGTTTTGCAGTGGAGGGATGGGTGGGGTAGGGTGTTGAGGGGGCAGGAGAGGGAGAGGGAGAGGATATAAAGAGGAGAGAATGGGGGAAGAGGGAGGGGGAAGGGAGAGGGATAAAAAAGAGAGAGAGAATGGGGGAAGAGGGGAGGAATGGAGAAAGAGAGGGGAAGGGAGGGAGAGGATATAAAGGGGAGGGAATTATGGAAGAGGGGAGGGAGAGGATAAGAAGGGGAGGGAATGGAGGAAGAGGGCAGGGAAAGAGGAGAGGAGAAAAGGGGGATATGCGAGAAAGGATTTATATCAAGGGGGTGACGTATGCTTTGCGGAAGGAGGGACGAAAGGTGTGGGGATTGAAATCGTTCGAAGAGAGACGTGAAGATAAAGATGGAGAGAGAAGGAAACGGGGAGAGGAGAGGAATGATGGAGAAAGAAAGAAAGAAAGAAAGAAAAAACAAATCAGAAGGGAAGGATGAGGAAAAGAAAGAGAGGGAAAAAAATAGCCGAGAGAGAAAGAGAGCCAAAGGAAGATTCAGAATGGAAGGATAAGGAAAGAAAGAGAGAGGAAAAAAAAAATAGCCGAGAGAGAGAGAGAGGTAAAGGAAGATTCAGAAGGGAACGATAAGGAAAGAAAGAGGAGGAAAAAATAGCCGAGAAAGAAAGAGAGCCAAAGGAAAAATCAGAAGGGAAGGATAAGGAAAGAAAGAAGAAGAAGAAGAAAAAAATAGCCGAGAGAGAAAGAGAGCCAAAGGAAGACATGAAAGAAGGGAAGGATAAGGAAAGAAAGAGGAGGAAAAAAAATAGCCGAGAGAGAAAGAGAGCCAAAGGAAGACATGAAAGAAGGGGGAAAAGAGGAGGGAAAAAAAATAGCCGAGAGAGAAAGAGAGAGCCAGAGGAAAAAGCAGAAGGGAAGGATAAGGAAAGAAAGAGGAGGGGAAAAAATAGCCGAGAGAGAAAGAGAGCCAAAGGAAAATTCAGAAGGAAAGGATAAGGAAAGAAAGAGGAGGAAAAAAAATAGCCGAGAGAGAAAGAGAGCCAAAGGAAGACATGAAAGAAGGGAACGATAAGGAAAGAAAGAGGAGGGAAAAAATAGCCGAGAGAGAAAGAGAGAGAAAGGAAAATTCAGAAGGGAAGGATAACGAAAGAAAGAGGAGTAAAAGAAAATAGCCGAGAGAGAAAGAGAGCCAAAGGAAAAATTCAGAAGGGAAGGATAAGGAGAGAAAGAGAGAGGAAAGAAAAATAGCCGAGAGAGAAAGAGCCAAAAGGAAGATTCAGAGGAGCGATGAAGGAAAGAAAGAGTGAGGAAAAGAAAATAGCCGAGAGAGAAAGAGGCAAGGAAGACATGAAGAGGGGAAAAGAGGAGGAAAAAAATAGCCGAGAGAGAAAGAGGCAGAGGAAAAATCGAGGGAAGGATAAGGAAAGAAGAGGAGGAAAAAATAGCCGAGAGAGAAAGAGAATAAGGAAAATTCAGAAGGAAAGGATAAGGAAGAAAGAGGAGGAAAAAAAATAGCCGAGAAAAGAGAGCCAAGGAAGACATGAAAGAAGGGAACGATAAGAAGGAAAGAAAGAGGAGGGAAAAAATAGCCGAGAGAGAAAGAGAGAGAGAAAGGAAAATTCAGAAGGGAAGGATAACGAAAGAAGAGGAATACAAAAGAAATAGCCGAGAGAGAAAGAGAGCCAAAGGAAAAATTCAGAAGGGAAGGATAAGGAGAGAAAGAGAGAGGAAAGAAAAATAGCCGAGAGAGAAAGAGAGCCAAAGGAAAATTCAGAAGGGAACGATAAGGAAAGAAAGAGTGAGGAAAAGAAAATAGCCGAGAGAGAAAGAGAGCCAAAAGGAAGACATGAAAAGAAGGGAAAAGAGGGAGTTGGGGGGGGGGGGAAGGGGAGAGCCTGAGGCGTGAATTCGGGAGCGGTGGCCCCAATTCCCCGGCTTGGCACGCGGGCGGCTCGGAATCTCCCCAAGACGGGGGCGTCGGGGCGTGAAGGCGAGCGGGAGGCCGGCCAGGTGGGTGACGAGGGGAGGGGAGGGTGGGTGAAGGTGGTGCAGGAGTAATTGGGTGACGAAGGGGTGAGAGGGTTGGGTGGGTGACAAGGAGGTGTGAGGGGTTGGGTGACAAGGGGTGAGGGTTGGGTGGGTGACAAAGGGGTGAGGGGGTTGGGTGGGTGACAAAGGGGTAGAGGGTTGGGTGGGTGACAAGGGGTGAGGGTTGGGTGGGTGACAAGGGGTGAGGGTGGGTGGGTGACAAAGGGGTGAGGGGGTGGGTGGGTGGATGGGTGGGTAATTCTGGGTGACGAGGGATGGCAGTGGGTGGGTGGGTGACGAGGGAGGAGGAGAGGAGGAGGGGTGTGGGTGGGTGAGTGACGAGGGATGGGTGAGTGACGAGGGGTGGGTGACGAGGAAGGGTGACGACGAGGGGAGAGGATGAGGGGTGGGTGACGAGGAGGGAGGAGGGGTGGGAATTGGATGGGTAATTGGGTGACGAGGGGTGAGGGGTGGGTGGGTAGCGAGGAGGAGGAGGAGGGTGGGTGGGTGAGTGGGTGACCGAGGGTGAGGGGATGGGTGGGTGTGTTGTTACGAGGAGGAAGTAGGTAGGATGAGATGATGGAAATTGAGAGGGGTAGACGAGGGGATGGGTGGGTGACGAAGAGGTGAGGGGGTGGGAGTGGGTGGGTTACGAGGAATGGGGGGTGGGTGGGTGGGTGACGAGGAGGGAGGTGAGGTGGGTGACGACGATGAGGGTGAGGGGGTGGGTGACGACGAGGAGGAGGAGGAGGAGGAGGGGGTGGGTGACGAGGAAACAGCGGCTGATATTTAATTTCGCTTTTTTTTTTGCGATTTAGAATTGTTCAAAATTTTGCGATTTGTTTTGTGCTTGTTTTTGTGCTTCCGATTCGCTCAGTTCTGGTGATTTTATTTTTGCTTTTGACGTATTTTTGGTCGATTCCGTATTTATCGCTCCGATTTTCCTCTTTTGCAATTCGTGTAATATTTTGTACGATTTCATTTGTTTTGAAATAATTTTATTTGTTATATATATATTTTTTGAGGGAGGGGGGGCGTATGGTTTTATTTATTTCATATACTTTTTTTGGTTTCAGAAATTTATTATATATATTTTTTAGGGGGGGGGCGTATGGTTTTATTTATTTCATATACTTTTTTTGGTTTCAGAAATTTATTATATATATTTTTTAGGGGGGGGGCGTATGGTTTTATTTATTTCATATACATTTTTTTTCCAGAAATTTTGACATTTCATTATGTTTCAACGTCATTTTGTTTTTTTATTGTTTGTTTGTTTGTTTGTTTCCTTTTTATTGCTTCTCGCGATGGTGTTGGGCGGGGCGGACGGCGAGGGAAGCAAAAGAGAATAAAGGGGAAGAGAAAAGGGAAGATAATTGTAGGGGAAGGGAGAAGAATGTTAGGAATGATAACAAACAAATAAACGATATGATCATTAAAGAGCACGGGAATAATAAAAAGAAAAACGAGTCAAGAAGCGATATTATTATAAATAAAAGCCCCCGAAAAAGGCAATAAAGAGAGTAAAGAGAGAGAGAATCTAAAAGAACGAGTAAAAAAGAGATATTAATAGGAATAAAAGCCCCCGAAAAAGGCAATAAAAAGTATAGAGAGAGAAACAAAAAAAAACTATTAGAAAAGCGATATTATTATAAATAAAAGCCCCCGAAAAAGGCAATAAAAAAGAGTAAAGAGAGAGAGAGAAAATCCAACGTGAAAGAGGAAGGAAGAAAAGAGTAGAGAGAGAGAGAGATATTATTATAAATAAAAGCCCCCGAAAAAGGCAATAAAAAGAGTAGAGAGAGAGAATCCAACGTGAAAGAGGAAGGAAGGAAGGAAGAAGAAAGAGATTTGCACACGCATTTTCCGGTCCAATTCGGGCGAAAGTTTCCCGCAGAGTTTAACCGACTTGCGTACCTGTTTGGCGTCTCGCTTTGGGCGTGTTTGCATAGCCATCGCCCGCACGCCCACGCCCACTCCCGCTCTCACTCCTACTCCTACTCCTGCCCGCTCCCATTCCCATTTCTGAGCCCGCCCACTCCCATTCCTCTGCCCGCCCACTCTCAATCCTCTGCCAGTCCTCTGCCCGCCCACTCCCATTCCCATTTCTGAGCCCGCCCACTCCCACTCCCATTTCTGAGCCCGCCCACTCCCACTCCCCTGCCGCCCACTCCCATTCCTTTGGCCGCCCACTCTCAATCCTCTGCCAGTCCCACTACTATGCCCGCCCACTCCCACTCTCACTTCCCATTTCTGAGCCCGCCCACTTCACTCCCACTCCTCTGCTCTACACCTCGTCCATAGGCACCCACCTGCAAGGACACAATCCATACCATTCAATCCCACACTCCCACTCCACGCCCATATCCTCCTACACACGCTCACAACCACTGTAACCCACCCCCACCTCACACACACTATCCATTCCCTACCCACACCCACCAACACCCACTTCACCCTCATCCAATCCACACCCGCCCCCCACTCCACACCCGCCCCCCCACTCCACACCCGCCCCCAACCCCCCCTCCACACCCGCCCCCCACTCTACACCCGCCCCACCCACTCCAACCCGCCCACCCCCACTCCACGCCCACTCCCCTCTCCCGCCCACCGCCCACCCCACTCCGCCCACTCCTCTCCACTTCTCTCATCATCCACTCCACGCACGCCCACCCCTCATCCACTCCACACCCACCCCTCATCCACTCCACACCCACCCCTCCCCCACTCACGCCCACCCACTCCACGCCCACGCTGGAGATTTTTCAAACGCCGGGGGAACTCAATTCCGAAGTTGGGCGGCGTGTTCGTGACAGCCTTCGGTTCGGCGATGGGGACTCTGGTGTGTGTTTGTTTGTTTGTTTGTTTGTTTGTTTGCTTGTTTGTCTTCCGTCTGGGTTGTTTTCGTTCGGGCTTTTCGGGATGCGCTGGCTTGTTTGTCCTCCTCTGTTTCTCTTGTTTATTCTGTTTTCTTCTCTCTCTGTCATGCATTCAGTAATTGTGTGTGTGTGTGCGTGTGCGCGCGTGCGTGAGTGTGTGTGTGTGTGTGTGTGTGTGCGTGTGTGTGTGTGTGTGTGTGCGCGTGTGTGCGTGTGTGTGTGTGTGCGTGTGCGTATATATATGTGTATGTGTGTGTGTGTATATATGTGTATATATATGTGTATGTGTATGTGTATGTGTATGTGTATGTGTACGTGTATGTGTATATGCATGTGTATGTGTATATATATGTGTATGTGTACATGTATATATATGTGTACATGTATATATATGTGTACATGTATATATATGTGTACATGTATATATATGTGTACATGTATATATATGTGTACATGTATATATATGTGTACATGTATATATATGTGTACATGTATATATATGTGTACATGTATATATATGTGTATATATGTGTATATATGTGTACATGTATATATATGTGTACATGTATATATATGTGTATATATGTGTATATGTATATATATGTGTATATGTATATGTATGATATCTGGAGAGCAAGAGCGAGAGATAAGAGCCGAGTTAGTTGGTCGTTATTAATACTCTTGGCTCGGGCAGGCAATTAGGGAAGGGACGAATGGCAACCCCCCCCCCCCCCCCCCGGTCGGCGCTCTTCGCTAATTCTGAGTGATGTTGTGGCTGGAAGGGGAGGGGATGGGGAGGGAGGGGATGGGGAGGGAAGGGGAGGAAGGGAGGGAGGGAGGGAAAGGGAGGAGGGAGGGAAAGGTGAGGAGGAGGAAGGTGTGGGTGGGTGGAAAGAAAGGGAGTGGAGGAGAAATGAGGAGGGAAGGGAGGGAAGGAAGGAAAGGGAGGGAGAAAAGGGTAAGGAGGAGTTGGTGAGGGTGTGGGTGAATGGATAGGAGGCGAGGGGTGGAAAGGAAGGAGGAGGGAAGGAGGAGGAAGGGGGAGGGGAAGGGAGGGAAAGGGGAGGGAGAAAGGAAGGAAGGAGGGTGAGTGTGGGTGGAGTGGATAGGAGGAGCGAGAGGGTGGGAAGGAGGGAAGGAAGAGGAAGGGAGGGAGGAAGGAAGGAGGAGAGGGTGAGGTGGGTGGGTGGATAGAGGGAGGTGGGAAGGAGGGAAGGGGAGGAGGAGGAGGAAGGGAAGAAAAACAAGGGAGAGTAAAGGGAAGGGGACGAGAAAGGTAGGGAGAGAAGGGTGATGGAGGCTATGAGGAAGAGAAAGGGAGGAGGAGAGGAGAAGGCGAAGAAAGAGAGAAAGGAGGGGGGAGAGAGAGGGCACAGCAGATTGGGTGAGCGAGGGAAGGGGGGAGGGGGCGGAGGGGGAGGAGGCAGCGGGCAGCTTCCTCCCTCCCTCTCTCGCATGGGGTTTCCAGGTCTTGATTTAATTTTCTCCCGAGTTATGAATGACCTCTGCCCCCCCCTCCTCCCCTTCCCACTCCCCCTTACTCTCACCTTCCTTTCCACCTCTACTCACTCCCCCTTTCTCCCTTACTCTCATCTCCCTTCTCCCCCTCTCCCCTTTTCTCTCCTTTCCTTCACCCTTTCTCTCCCTCATTCTACCCTCCCTCCTCCTCACCTTTCTTCCCTTTTACCCTCCTCTCCCTGTCCCCACTTCTTACTTCTCACTCTCACCTCCTCCCCTGTCCCCTGTCGCCTCATCTCTTCCTCCCTCCCTCTCCCCACCCTCTTCCCTCCACTCCACTCCCTCTCTCCTACCTCTTTCCTCCACTCCACTCCCTCTTCCCCCATCTCTCCTCCCTCCCTCCCTCTCCCCCTCCCTCTCCCCCACCCTTCCCTCCACTCCCTCCCTCTTCCCCATCTTTCTCCACTCCCCCTCCCCCCTCCCCCTGGTATATTAACCAAGATGCAATTTAGCTTCGTTCATCTCTCAAGCAAATTAAGTTAATGCCAATTCCGTTAAAAAAAAAAGTTTAATTGCATATAATTGATATAAAAATGCACTAATGTTTTTAGTGACCGGATCTATCTCGTCTATCCCGTTGAATAGCATGATACAGTTCATACCGGGTTCGCATTTCAAACGATATTGTATCCCCCCCCCCCCCTGTTTGATTGCTTGTTTTAAAAAAAACGTCAAATGTTGAGTGATATGGCTGTCGATATGAATTTTTCTCTTTTTTTTATTTCCGTTTAAATGTTGTCGAGATTTTTTTTTTTTTTTTTTACCCTCTGGTTCATTGTTTGGTTTTTAAATGTTTTAGTTTATTTATTGGCTTTTATACTTTTTACTCTTCAGTTTATTTATTGCCTTTTACTTTTTACTTTTTAGTTTATTTATTGCCTTTTACTTTTTACTCTTTAGTTTGTTTATTGCCTTTTACTCTTTACTTTTTAGTTTATTTATTGCCTTTTACTCTTTACTTTTTAGTTTATTTATTGCCTTTTACTCTTTACTTTTTAGTTTATTTATTGCCTTTTACTTTTTACTTTTTAGTTTATTTATTGCCTTTTACTTTTTACTTTTTAGTTTATTTATTGCCTTTTACTTTTTACTCTTTAGTTTGTTTATTGCCTTTTACTCTTTACTTTTTAGTTTATTTATTGCCTTTTTTTCTTTGCTTTTTAGTTTATTTATTGGCTTTTATACTTTTTACTTTTTAGTTTATTTATTGCCTTTTACTTTTTACTCTTTAGTTTATTTATTGGCTTTTACTTTTTACTTTTTAGTTTATTTATTGCCTGTTACTTTTTTACTTTTTAGTTTATTTATTCCCTTTTACTCTTTACTTTTTAGTTTATTTATTGCCTTTTACTCTTTACTTTTTAGTTTATTTATTGCCTTTTACTTTTTACCTTTTAGTTTATTTATTCTCTTTTACTTTTTACTTTTTAGTTTATTTATTGCCTTTTACTTTTTACTTTTTAGTTTATTTATTGCCTTTTACTTTTTACTTTTTAGTTTATTTATTGCCTTTTACTTTTTACTTTTTAGTTTATTTATTGGCTTTTATACTTTTTACTTTTTAGTTTATTTATTGGCTTTTATACTTTTTAGTTTTTAGTTTATTTATTGCCTTTTATACTTTTTACTTTTTAGTTTATTTATTGCCTTTTACTTTTTACTTTTTAGTTTATTTTTTGCCTTTTACTTTTTACTTTTTAGTTTATTTATTGCCTTTTACTTGTTTTACTCTTTGAATGTTTATTCTTGGCCTTTTACTTTTTTACTTTTTAGTTTATTTATTGGCTTTTATACTTTTTACTTTTTAGTTTATTTATTGCCTTTTACTTTTTACTTTTTAGTTTATTTATTGCCTTTTACTTTTTACTTTTTAGTTTATTTATTGCCTTTTACTTTTTAATTTTTTGTTTATTTATTGCCTTTTACTTTTTACTTTTTAGTTTATTTATTGGCTTTTACTTTTTAGTTTATTTATTGCCTTTTACTCTTTTTTTCAGCGAATGCAATGAAATAGAATAACACGGCCGGTATTTTCCCTTCTCGTTTGTTGTTTGCGGGAAAAGTATTTATTCATATATCGTATTTTTATTCCGGTTTCAGAGAGTGCGATTGCAAGGAATAAAGTTTTTTTTTCTCTCTCTCTCTAACAATATCAAATAAAGCACGTTTAAGACATGCTTCTTGCGAATTACACGGCCTGTGTACGTGCTGGGAGCTGCGAGAGAAAAATGTGTGTATAATGGATGGGTGAGGGAGGGGGAGGATGGAGGAGGAGGAGGGGGGGGTTGGAGGAGGTAGGGGAGGAGGAAAGGAAGGGGGAGGAAGGATGGAGGAGGAGGAGGGGAGGAGGGGGAGGGGGTTGGAGGAGGAAGGAAGGAGGGTAGATGAAGGGTGATGGAGGGGAGGAGGAGGAAGAGAAGAGGGGGGTTTGGAGGGGAGGAGGAGGAGGAGGATGGAGGAAGAGGGGGAGGTAGGGGGTTGATGGTCGGAGGGAGGAGGAGAAGGAGGGGTGGAGATGCTTGGAAAGGGGGGAGGAGAGAGGAGGGTAGATGAGAGGATGATGGAGGAGGTAGGAGGAGGAGGAGGTAGGGGAGGGACGGGGGAGGGGGTTGATGAGTGGGGAGGGAAGGAGGAGGAGGGGAGCGGTAGGAGGGAGGAGGAAGGACGGGAAGAGGTTAGGAGAGAGGAGGAGGAGGGAGGAGGGGTTGGAAGGAAGAGATGGAAGGGAAAGGAAAGGGAGGGGGAGGAGGGGAGGAGAGGAGGAGGAGGAAGGGGAGTGGAAGATGGTTGGAAAGGGGGAGGAGAGAGGGAGGTAGATGGAGGATGATGGAGGAGGAGAGTAGGTGGAGGGAGGGTAGGGGTTGTTGGTGGAGGAGGAGGAGGAGGGGGTAGGAGGGGGAAGGAGGAGGGGGAGGATGGAGGGAAGAAGGAAGGAAGGAGGAGGGAGGGAAGATGGTGGAGGGAGGGGGTGGAGATGGTTGGAAAAGGGAGGAAGAAGAGAGAGATGGAGATAGATGAAGGGTGATGGAGGAGGAGGGAGGAGTGGGTTGGAGATGGAGGATTTGGTGGAGGAGGAGGGGAGGGATAGGAGATGGAAGAAGAGGAAGAGGAAGAGGAAGAGGAGGAGGAGGGGGTGTGATGGAGGAAGGGAAGTGGCAGAAGAAAGCCAACTAGGAGACAGCGTTAAGGAAAGGAAAGAGAGGAGAAGTCCAGGCGCGAGGATAACGGGGGGAAGGTGGCGGGGGTGGGGGTGGGGGTGGGGGTGGGGGTGGGGGTAGGGGGGGTCTGGTCTGCAAGATGCCTTCCCTTCATTTGTTTTGCATTTCCTCGGCCTCAATTTACCAGTTATTGCCCCGAGAGACTGATGGCCGCTCGGCACTCTCTCGGTGTCGACGCTATAGTTCTTGCTCTTCTGTTCCCCCTTCCCTCCTTCCCCTTCCCCCTTTCCTCCCTTTCCCTCCTCCCTTTCCTCCCTTTCCCTCCTCCCTTTCCTCCTTCCCCTTCCCCCTTTCCTCCTCCTCCTTCCCCCTTTCCTCCTCCCCCTTCCCCCTTTCCTCCCTCCCCCTTCCCCCTTTCCTCCTCCCCCTTCCCCCTTTCCTCCCTTTCCTCACTCACTCCTTTCCCTCCCTTTCCTCCTCCCCCTTTCCTCCCTCCCCCTTCCTTCCCCCTTTCCTCTTCCCCCTTCCCCTCTCCTCCTCCTTCCTCCCTCCCCTTCCCCCTTTCCTCCTCCTCCCCTTCCCTTTTTGCCTCCTCCCCCTTCCCCCTTTCCCTCCTCCCCCTTCCCCCTTTCCTCCCTCCCCCTTCCCCCATTCCCCCTTCTTCACTCCTCCCCCTTTCTCTACTTCACTCTCTCCCTCTTCCGCCCTCCCCCTTCCCTCCTCCCCCCTTTCTACCCTCATATTCTCCCTCTTACCGCCCTCCCTCTTCCTCCCTTCCTGTCTCCCCCTCTCCCACTCCCTGTGTCCCTCTTCCTCCCTCTCCCTCCACTCCCTCCCTCTTTCTCCCTCCCTGTCTCCCTCCCTCCCTCCCTCCCTCCCTCCGCCCTCCCTCCCCCCCTCCCCCACCCCATTCCTTCCTTCTTCGTGTGTTTCGTATCCTCGCGGCTCGGATAAGTTCCGACTGACTTTGACTTCGGCTTCGACTCGCGAAGTAGTCTCGACTGGCTTTGGCTTTGGCTTGCTTTGACATGGTGCTGCTGGGATTATTTCTTTTTCTTTTCCTTTCTTCTGTCGTCTTTTCTTTTCTTCTAATTTTGGTTCATGTTGTTTTTGTTCGTTTATTTTTTCCTGTTATTTGTTCCTGTTGTCAGTGTGTTCTTTCATGTTCGTGTCGTAAGAAGAAGAAGAAAAGGTTTAATGTCCCCTTCTTTTCCTTCTTGCTTTACTACTTCGCCCCCTTACTCATTTACTATTTCTTTACTCCCTTTCTCTCTCTCTCTCTCTCTCTCTCTCTCTCTCTCTCTCTCTCTCTCTCTCTCTCTTCTCTCTCTCTCTCTCTCTCTCTCTCTCTCTCTCTCCCTCTCTCTCTCTCCCTCTCTCTCTCTCTCTCTCTCTCCCTCTCTCCCTCTCCCACCCCTCTCTCTCTCTGCCATTTCCCGCTTCCCTTCTTCTCTCACTCCAGTTTTTCTTCTGTTCTTTCCTCTGAGTGTCACGCTTTACTCTCTACTCTTTCTTTATTCCCTATCCTTTTTATACCCTCACCCCCTCTCTTCCCCTTCCCGTCCTCCCCACTACCTCTCTCCTTCTGTCCTTTCTCCTTCCTTTTTTCCCGTCGCCCCTGCTGCACTCCCTCTTCTTTCTCCTGGATCCCCTCCATGCTGCTCCTTCCCTCTTTCCCTTCTCCCCCTCCCTTCCCTCTTCCCCCCCTCCCCCTCCTTCCCTCTTTCCCCCCCTCCCCCCTCATTCCCTCTTTCCTCCCCGCTCTCTCCTCCCTCTCCTCTGCCCCCCCTCTCTCCCTCCTCCTCCTCCCCTCATCCCCCATCCTCCCCTCATCCCCCATCCCCTCATCCCTCCCCTCCTCCATCCACCCCTTCTCATCCCTCCCCTCCATTCCCCTTGGCCCCCTCCCCCTCCTCCCCTCATTCCACTTGGCCCCCTCCCTCCATCCTCCTTGATCCCCTCTCTCCTCTTCCCCCTCACCCTCCCCTCTCTCCTCTCCATCTCCATCCCCTTCTCCCCCCCCCCACCCCTCCCCCCACCATCCCCGGACCGACTCTGGTTCCATTTCCGCGTCATTGAGTGTTCATTTTCTTGTTCTTATTTCCATTGTTAGCCTCTGTGATTTCTCCCTTTTTTTTTCCTTGGAGTCTCTTTTACTGTTCTTTTTTTTATTTGTTTGTTTGTTTCTTGCTTTTCCTTTTCTTTTTTTGTTCGGGCTTTGTGGATTTTTTTTTTTTTTCGTTGGAGTGACTTCTCATATATACCTTCTTATGTCTTTTTTTTTTTTTTTTTTTTTTTAATTTTTCGTCTTCTCTGCTGTTTCTTTATTATTATTTTTTTTTATTCTGCTGCCCCCTTTGCTTCTTGTTCCTCCGATCTTCTCTCGCTCTCTTCCTCCTCCCTCCCTCCTTCTCTCGGTCTCTTCCTTTCTCTTCCTCCTTCTTCACCTCTGCCTCCTGCTTTCTTTTTCTTCCTCTTCTTTTTTTCCCTCCCTTTTCCGTCCTCCCTTTCTATCACCACCTCCTCCTCCCTTCCTACTTCCCTTCTCTCTCCCTCCTCCCTCCTCCCTCCTTCTATCCCCCCCCTCCACCTCCTCCTTCTCTATCCCCCCTCCACCTCCTCCCTTCCTACTTCCTTCTCTCCCCCCTCCTCCTCCCTTCCTTCTTCCTTCCTTCTCTCCCCCCTCCTCCTCCTCCCTCCTTCCCTCCTTCCTTCCCTTCTATCCCCCCTCCACCTCCTCCTTCTTTCCTACTTCCTTCTCTTCCCCTTCTTCCCCCTCCTCCTCCTCCTCCTTACTTCCTCCTCCTCCACCTTCCCCTCCTCCTCTTCCTTACTTCCTCCTCCTCCACCTCCTCCTCCTCCTTACTTCCTCCTCCTGCATGAGACCTCTTTCCCTCATCGACGCTCCATTACCTCTCCTTTTCCCTTCGTCCCCTTCGTCTCTTTTTGCTATTTTCTCTTTTTTCTCTCTCTCACATTTTCTTGGTCCTGCTTTATTCCCCTCATTGGCTTTCTCCTTCGTTTCTCTAGTCCTTTGTTCCGGCCTTTAGTATTGGCCTTCGTTGTTGTTTTTTTCTCTCTCTCTCTTTCTCTGACGCTTTTTGTGTCTTATCTTCGTCTTCGTCTTTTTGTCTTGGACGGTTTTGCTTTATTTTTCCGCTTCGTTTAGTATCTTGTCTTTTTTTTTCTCTCGCTGTCATTTCGTTTTTTTTTTCCATCGTTTCCTTTTCGAGTTTTCTTCCCATTCCTATCTTCTTCTTTTTTTTTTTTTCGTTCTCCCACCTTTCAATCTTTTTTTTTTCGTTCTCCCACCTTCCAATCTTTTTTTTCGTTCTCCCACCTTCCAATCTTTTTTTTTTCGTTCTCCCACCTTCCAATCTTTATTTTTTTCGTTCTCCCACCGTCCAATCTTTTTTTTTTCTTCGTTCTCCCACCTTCCAATCTTTTTTTTTCTTTCTTTTTTTTCCCGTTCTCCCACCTTCATGCTCATCTGTCTCTTTCCTTTCCTTTTCCTTTCATTCTCCTTGAGTTTGAATCTGCGCTTTCAGGCGAGGAGGAATTGCACTTTTGAGACGTGTTGGTACGGTTTGTGGGCGGGGCCTGGACTCTCCCCCCCCCCACACACCCAGACTCTCTCCCCCACGC
>NC_091584.1:1251443-1276443 GCF_042767895.1 Penaeus vannamei | reverse complement strand
CTACTTTCTTTGGAGGGTGTGCGGGAGGTGGGGGGAAAGCTGAGCGAAGGAGAAGAGAGAAAAAAATTAGAAAGGAGGAGTAAGGAGAGAGGTGGGAAACCGAGGGGGAGGGTAAAGAGGAAGGGGTGGGGAGGGTAGGGGGTAAAGGGGGGGTGGGAGGGAGGGTAAAAAGGAAGGGGGTGGAGGAGGGAAAGGGGTAAGAGAAGGGGTGGGGGAAGGGAGGGGTAAGGGAAGGGGTGGGGGAAAGGGAGGGTAAGGAAGAGAGGGGTGAGGGGGAAGGAGGACAGGGTAAGGGAAGGGGTGGGGGGACAGGAGGGTAAAGGAAGGGTGGGGGAAGGAGAGGGTAAAAAGGAAGGGGGGGGGGGGAAGGGAGGGGTAAGGAAGGGGGTGGGGGAAGGGAGGGTAAAGGGGGAAGGGGTGGAGGGGGAAGGGAGGGTAAAGGAAGGGGTGGGGGGAAGGAAGGGAGGGTAAAGGAAGGGCATGTGGGGGAAGGAGGGTAAAGGAGAAGGGTGGGGGAAGGGAGGGTAAAGGATAGGGGTGCTGGGGATAAGGGGTGGAGAAAGGAAGGGGTGGGGCCAGGGAGGGGGAAAGGAATAGAAGGGGAAGGGGAGAAGGGGTGGGAAGAGGGTAAAGGAAGGGAAATGAAGGGGAGGAATAGAAGGAAGGGAAGGAAGGTCACGTTGGCAAGAAAGAAGAAAGAAGGGGAGAAAAAAATAGAAGGCGGAGAAGGACCTCGAGGGATGAGGGGGGGGAGGGGGGAATGGAGGTAGCAATAGGAAGAAGTATTTGGAAGGAAAGAGGAAAAGGAAAATAAAGTAGAAGGTATAAAGAGATAGAAAATGAGCGAGAGAGATAGAAAGAGGATTTAAGAATTTGAGAATTACAGAGAACGAGCCACCGAGAATGTGAAGGAAATAAAGTAGAGGGAAGAGAGAGAAGAAAAGCGAGAAGCGCGAGAGAGAAGAAAAGCGAGAAGCGAGAGAGGAGAGAGAGAAGAAAAGCGAGAAGCGAGAGAGGAGAGAGAGAGATGAAAAGCGAGAAGCGAGAGAGGAGAGAGAGAAGAAAAGCGAGAAGCGAAAGAGGAGAGAGAGAGAAGAAAAGCGAGAAGCACGAGAGAGGAGAGAGAGAAGAAAAGCGAGAAGCTCGAGAGAGGAGAGAGAGAGAAGACAAGCGAGGAACGCGAGAGGAGAAAGGGAAGGAAAACAAGAAACGCGAGAGGAGAAAGAGAAGAAAAGCGAGAAGCGAGAAAGGAAAGAGGAGAGAGAAGAAAAGCGAGAAACGAGAGAAGAGGAGAGAGAGAGAAGAAAAGAAGCGAAGCGAGAGAGAGAGAAGAAGAAAAGCGAGAAAGCGAGAGAGGGAGAAAGAGAAGAAAAGCGAGAAGCGAGAGAGAGGAGAGAGAGAAGAAAAGCGAGAAGCGAGAGAGAAGAAAAGCAAAAGGAGAGAGAGGAGAGAGAGAGAAGAAAAACAAGAAACGCGAGAGAGAAGAAAAGCGAGAAACGCGAGAGAGGAGAGAGAAGAAAAGCGAGAAGCAAGAGAGGAGAGAGAGAGAAGAAAAGCGAGAACGCGAGAGAGGAGAGAGAAGAAAAGCGAGAAGCAAGAGAGGAGAGAGAGAGAAGAAAAGCGAGAACGCGAGAGAGGAGAGAAAGAGAAGAAAAGCGAGAAACGCGAGAAGCGAGAGAAAGAGAAGAAAAGCGAGAAACGCGAGAGGCGAGCGAGAGAAGAAAAACAAGAAAAACGAGAGAGGAGCGAGAGAAGAGAAGCGAGAAGCGACAGAGAGGAGCGAGAGAGGAGAGAAAAACAAGAAACGCGAGAGAGGAGCGAGAGAAGAAAAACAAGAAACGCGAGAGAGGAGCGAGAGAAGAAAAACAAGAAACGCGAGAGAGGAGCGAGAGAAGAAAAACAAGAAACGCGAGAGAGGAGCGAGAGAAGAAAAACAAGAAACGCGAGAAGTGAGAGAGAGAAGAAAAGCGAGAAACGCGAGAAGCGAGAGAGCGGAGAGAGAAGAAAAACAAGAAACGCGAGAGAGGAGCGAGAGAAGAAAAACAAGAAACGCGAGAGAGGAGCGAGAGAAGAAAAACAAGAAACGCGAGAGAGGAGCGAGAGAAGAAAAACAAGAAACGCGAGAGAGGAGCGAGAGAAGAAAAACAAGAAACGCGAGAGAGGAGCGAGAGAAGAAAAACAAGAAACGCGAGAGAGGAGCGAGAGAAGAAAAACAAGAAACGCGAGAGAGGAGCGAGAGAAGAAAAACAAGAAACGCGAGAGGAGAGAGAAGAAAAACAAGAAACGCGAGAGAGGAGCGAGAGAAGAAAAACAAGAAACGCGAGAGAGGAGCGAGAGAAGAAAAACAAGAAACGCGAGAGAAGAAAAACAAGAAACGCGAGAGAGGAGCGAGAGAAGAAAAACAAGAAACGCGAGAGAGGAGCGAGAGAAGAAAAACAAGAAACGCGAGAGAGGAGCGAGAGAACAAAAACAAGAAGCGCGAGGAGGCAGAGAAGAAAACGAGAGAGGAGCGGGAGAAGAAAAACAAGAAACGCGAGAAGTGAGAGAGAGAAGAAAAGCGAGAAACGCGAGAAGCGAGAGAGCGGAGAGAGAAGAAAAACAAGAAACGCGAGAGAGGAGCGAGAGAAGAAAAGCGAGAAGCGAGAGAGAAAAGCGAGAAGTGAGAGAGAGAAGAAAAGCGAGAAGCGAGAAAAGAAAAGCGAGAGAGAGAGAGAGAGCGGAGAGAGCAGCCGCCGCGGTGTCCAGCGCCGATTGGACTAACCGGATTTGCGTCGCTTAATTGGCCCGTTGTCGGCGAGGAGCGGATGCCGGAAACGGGACCCTAATTGTGTTGTTGCGCGCCAGGTCGGGCCAGGTCGGGCTAGGTCGGGCTAGGTCGGGCCAGGTCGGGCTAGGTCGGGCCAGGTCGGGCTAGGTCGGGCTAGGTCGGGTTAGGTCGGGCCAGGTCGGGCTAGGTCGGGTCAGGTCGAGCTAGGTCGGGCTAAGTCGGGCTAGGTCGGGCCAGGTCGGGCTAGGTCGGGCCAGGTCGGGCTAGGTCGGGCCAGGTCGGGCCAGGTCGGGCTAGGTCGGGCCAGGTCGGGCTAGGTCGGGCCAGGTCGGGCCAGGTCGGGCTAGGTCGGGCCAGGTCGGGCTAGGTCGGGCCAGGTCGGGGCTAGGTCGGGCTAGGTCGGGCCAAGTCGGGTCAGGTCGGGCCAGGTCGAGCCAGGTCGAGCCAGGTCGGGCTAGGTCGGGCCTGGTCGGGCTAGGTCGGGCTAGGTCGGGCCAGGTCGTGCTAGGTCGGGCCAGGTCGGGCTAGGTCGGGTCAGGTCGGGTTAGGTCGGGCCAGGTCGGGATAGGTCGGGCCAGGTAGAGGGCGCGCTCCGAGGCCGCCGCCGATGCGCCCTTGGCCGGGTGGGGGAGGGGTTGAAGGGAGAGGGGGTGAAGGGAGATGGAAGGAGGGAGGGGAAAGGTAAAGGAAGGGTAAGCTTGGTGGTTTGATTGCCATGGTAACGGGTATGGTGATTGGTCGGATGGTATGGTAACGGGTATGGTTACTTGGTACAGTACGGTGTAGGTGGGCTGTCTCTCGATATCTTAGTGGGCGGTGGTAATTGTATTATGATTGGCGCAATTGGCATCATTTCCTTGTGGGTGCGACCAAGGTCTATATAAGTAGGCAGGGACATAGATAATAGAAAATGGTAGTAAATGAGCAGATACTTGAGTAATTTCAGATGTCGACACGTTGGACGATTTGCATATTAGACATGTTTTGCAGGCGATGATTATCAGCGATTGTTTGTAGGCCTATATCATATATTCTACGTGAATTTAGTTTTGTAATTCATATGTTGTAGCCTAGACATGGCATAATAAAGACGTAAAATAAATACAAAAGACATGGCATATGTAAACTCCAAATGTTTTTGATGAATCTATTATAAAACGAATCATACAACAATAACAATAATGATGATAATAATAATAATAATGGCAATACATAAACATACACATAAATGTACATATATAAGCTGCAACCAACCACTGGGCATTGTGGCTTTGCGCGCGCCGGTCAGTCTAGCGAGCGAAAACGGAGAGAGGGAGAGATCCTTACGGCTCCACCTCACATCAAAGACTGACCACGCGATTAGCGTCGAACCCCTAGGCTCGGTCTCCAGATGACGTCATGCGCGAGACGGACGAAATTGAGTCGCTTAGTAACTAACTAAAAACTAAAAGATAGAGAAGAGGGGGGGAAGGAAGAGTGGGGATAGGAGAAGGATAAGGAGGAGGAAAAGAATTTCAGGAGGAGAAGAAGGAGCCGGGGCTTCACCCAGCCTGCGGGGTAACCCTGGGGTAATAGTGGAGTGGGTTTGTTGAAAGAGGAAAAGGATCGAGGGGCTCGGCGCCAGCGGCAGACTCGCGTGTTCGCCGCGCGGCCGCACCCGCGCAGGATCGTGGCGAGGCAAGGTCGCGACTCGTGGCGCGGGGAATGCCCCCACGGCCTTGAAGCGCCGCAGCTCGCCTCGCCACAATTTTCCCACACGGGGCGCGGAGCCCCGCTGTTGCCAGATCCACAGAGCCTCTCGGCTAACTGAGGGGAGGGGAGAGAAGTTAGCAGGTTTTGGCGCCATCTGCGGTATGCTCGGAGCCACGGCCTCTCGACCGTGGCTCCAGAGCTGTCCCCTCGGCTAACCATCACCGCTGAAGCAGGATGAAGCTCCGGTGAGGCCACACAGAGAGCATTGGCCACTCCCGCCCGGGTCGAGAGGAGATTTCTCTCCCTCGGCCGCAGGTCTTCCGGAGGGGGCGCGGCTCCGGGCGGCCTCACCGCGATTTGGTTAACTCCACTGGCCGTGACGCCCTTAACTCACTCGGCTCCGCACAAACCCTTACGCTAAAGGATTTGTGGTCCTGGCTTTCAGTACTAGCAGCAAGCGCCACGTGTCGGAAACCGAAACCAGCGGAGATGTCAGGGTAAGGATAAGGATGAGGGTCAACGCTATGGCGGGGATATGGTATGAATGAGGGTGAGGGGTGAGGGGTGAGGTGGTGTCACAAGCCATCAGGAGACGAGGTGAAGGTATTTAAAAACAGGGATAAGAGAGGGCAGTACCTGGGGAGATTACTTTATTTGTGAGATTAAAAAGGTACAGGACAACAAAAACCAAACAACAACAAAAACTGAAGACAGAAAAAAGAGAACACAAAACTGAACACTGAAAAATGAACAAAACGAGTGGATATTAGGGGAAGGGGAAAATTTGAAAGGAATGAGTAGAAGGTGGCTTCAAAGTGATGCTGCAAAACCCGAAGACTGCATTTCCTGTCCCATGCCAAAAAAGAAAGAGATGCACGGCCTAAACCTGATCTCCTGCCGGAACGAAGGATGGAGGTGTGGATCCATCCAGCCAGTGGTGAGTCAAGCACGGAGTTTGTTGGTCTGTCTACAGGCCAACTCACCCCACAGGATGTTAAGGAGGCAGCGAGAGGCTTCCTCGCGGAGTTCAGACGTGTAATAGATCGGTCACGACCGACTACAGGAAACCGTCTGAGTGCTTTATTCCCATCAGAACAAGCTGGAGTTGTGTTTGTTGTTAGTGAGAGTAAAATGTTTGTGTGTGAAGGAGAGAGTTTTTTGTTTTGTTTAGATGCAGCTCGTGCGTGGGATTGCGCGTCTAAGATCGACCCTGCCAACACGGGGTCCTCCACCGGGGTGGAAGAACTCGCGTCGGCTCGGTCGGTCGTCAGTTAGACCACTCAAGGTACACCCATTCTACCTGGGTGTACCTTGCGTGGTGTTACCTGAAGCCCTGTAGCGGCTCCGCGATCGACCTTGCGCGATCGGCGGCTCCTCGAGGTCCAGGCAGGAGTCCTGTGAACCGACGCGGAAGTCCCTGGGAATCGGCGGACCAATTCCCGATGCTTCCGCGCTGTCCCTGGGGTCCCCTGGCAGGGAAGCATGGCTCCAGCCGAGAGCCCAAGCCCGGCCTCGAGAACGCTCTCGACATCGATGTCGGAGTCGCTACTATCGTCGTCAGCGAGAATGGTGTCATCCAATCTGCGACGACGAGCTTCAGGGGCAGGGGGATCCTTCTTGTCTTTTTTTGTGTGCATATGGATGGTGGTGTGGTTTGTTTGCGTTTGTGATCAGTGGTTTTTGTAGTTTGGCGTGCTTGTGCAGTTTCTTTTTGTCTTCGTTGTGGCTGAAGGTTGCAAAACAGAGGTGTCGATGTTGTAGAGGAAGAATGAGGCTCTGGGTGAGTGTCTGTCACCTCATTTCCTGTGGTTTCTGTGTTTGTTGTGGTGTACTCCAGGGATGTAAAGGTTTTCGTCTTCCAAAGATTTTCCTCAGGGACAATAATGCTGGGGAAGCCGTTTCTCTGTAGCATGATAGGGACAATGTTTGCGAATCTTTTTGCGTTGTACTTGGCAGCAATGAGGCTTACGTGTAAGATGGCTTGGATTTTTGGGTTTTTGTGTTCGGTGTGAGAGTGCTTGTTGGGGGTTGTGTGGGCAGAATTGTCCGAGGGGAAGTCTCGGTGGGTCGTCTGGGTGTACTGGTCTGAGCAGGTCGTGTGGCAGCTGTTGTTGCGTAGGGAAGGTACAGTGTTTGTGTCTTGGCGGAGCTCAGCTCGTTTTGCCTTGAGTATTTCCTTCCGTTTAGGGCAGGATCCACTAACTGCGACATGCGATCCCTCGCAGTTGCAGCATTTGATGCTTTCCAGTGCACCCTGGCCGAAGAAATGACCGTCGCCGGCGCCACCGAGAGCATCTCTGGGGGTGTGTACATTGGTGTTTCTTGTGGTGGAAGCGGTAGCAGTTTAGGCATTGATCGATGTGAATAAAGCATTCGGGTTCCAGGTTGTAGGTGCAGGGGACCGATGTATTAAACATCATGAGTCCACGAGAGAGAAGCTTCTGGGCTTCCTCGGGGGATGAGACGCGAATCTTGACGATTCGCGACTCGGGTGGCTTATAGACGTCGAGAACCCAGTGACACCGTTCTTGACGGAAACCTCCTGGCAGATGGACTCGCACGATCGTGGGATCGTCTTGTCGATCTTTTTGGCCACGATCGTACATTTAACCTTCATCTCGGGGGAGGGAACAGGTGAGAAGCCGTGTGGTCTTTTAACTTTCTTTGGCCTTCGGCCGAAAGAAATGGGGTCAGGTGTTCGGGTTTGGCAACTGTCACTTTGAAGCCATTATGGACCTTAAAGAGGTGTGTGACTGCCACCTCAGTGATAATGAAGATATTCTGGAGAGCCTCCTCGCAAGAGATAGGCTCCCAGAATACGCTAATTTGATAACGTGACCCATAGGGTTACGCCATATGCAAGAGGTGATGGATGATGGGTAGAGGGGAGGCTAGCAGAGCTAATTTAACTGGACGATGAAAGGTCGGAAATGGTATCAAAAACGGTGAAGCACACAGGGTAGCTAACAGTCTCTATTTGGGAAGGCCGGTCAGGGTCGGAACCCTGCCGAACGGGCGTGAGCCATATGTGTTCGGCCGAACACTTCGCCAGCGAAACCGTCAGCTGCCACTGTGCGTCGTGCTCTTTAATTACTCGCACGTCAGGAAAGCGCCTGTAATTAAAGGCACTAGCCCAAAGCAGGTATTGCGTAACTGCACCCAAAGCAGTTACACCAAGAGCCAATCGTCTTGTTCGTCGTGGGGGTGTCAAATCTCTTTAAATCATCCACGATGACAAGCACGAAAAACCTTGGACCTCAAGATCCAGGTATGCCCTTGTCGCTTAGTGACGAGACCTGTACTTATATAGACCTTGGGTGCGACGGCGTGTTGCTGTTGACCTCGTTGCCACGTCGTCATTCCCTGGGTGGGATGTGGTCGGTCGTTATCTTTGTTTTAGGCAGTGTTGGTGTGTTGGTGAGGGTGAAATGTTTTCTTTTTTGTGCGTCTCTCTGTCTCTCTGTCTCTCTGTCTCTCTGTCTCTCTGTCTCTCTGTCTCTCTGTCTCTCTCCCTCTCTCTCTCTCTCTCTCTCTCTCTCTCTCTCTCTCTCTCTCTCTCTCTCTCTCTCTCTCTCTCTCTCTCTCTCTCTCTCTCTCTCTCTTTCCTACTCACACTCCCTCCCTCTCACCCTCCCTCCCCCTCTCCCTCCCTCTCCCTTCCCTCCCTCCCCACCCTTCCCTCCCTCCCCACCCTTCCCACCTCCCCACCCTCTCCCTCCCTTCCTCTCTCCCCTCCTTCCCTCATTAGTAAATACTATGGTCCCCCTCCGTGCCTTTCGTCCGGCACCTCGCCCTTGACCGCAGAAAGACTTCGGAGTCTGAGGGCGAAGCGATAAGGGCGAGGGAGTCGAGCGCAGTCGGCATCGTCCTCTGGCGTTGTCATCTTGCCTGAAGAGCTGGCGATAGGGGCTCGAGATAGGCGGAGATAAGCGGAGATGGGTGAAGATTGTTGTCGCGAGAAGATGAGAGAGAGGGGGTAGAGGGGGAGAGAGGGGGGCAGAGGGAGGGGAGGGAGAGGGAGAGAGCGAGAGGGAGAGAGCGAGAGAGAGGGAGAGAGAGAGAGAGAGAGAAGCGATACTTGAAGCGTAGGGACACGTGGCCTCCTGTTGTTTGCTCGGCCGCGCTCACCTGCCCTTCTCGCCCACCCTGCCCACCTTTCTCGCCCACCCTGCCCACCCAGCCCGCCCAGCCCTTCTCGCCCGCCCAGCCCGCCCTTCCCGCCCTTCTCGCCCACCCTTCTCGCCCGCCCAGCCCGCCCAGCCCGCCGCCGGCTCCTCCGCGGGCGCCGAGCGAAAAAAAACCTTGTGATCGGATCGCTGCATTGACAATAGGCTTGGGTAATGGAGGCGGACACGGCTTCGGACATCAAGCCTATTGATTCGTTCAAAACGCACACGCGCGCGCCCATGCAGAAGTGCACACACACACGCACCCGCACACTTGCACTTGCACTTGCACTTACATGCACGCACGCACATACACGCACGCACGACCGCACGCGCTTTCTCTGTCCCTCTCCCTCTCCCTCTCCTTCTCTCTCTCCTCTCCTCTCTCTCTCTCTCTCTCTCTCTCTCTCTCTCTCTCTCTCTCTCTCTCTCTCTCTCTCTCTCTCTCTCTCTCTCTCTCTCTCTCTTCTCTCTCTCTCTCCCTCTCTCTTTCCCTTCCCTCCTCCCCTCTCTCCCTTCCCTCCTCCCCTCTCTCCCTTCCCTCTCTCCCTTCCCTCCTCCTCTCTCTCCCTCCCTTCCCTCCTCCCCTCCCCTCTCTCCCTTCCCTCCTCCCCTCTCCCTCTCCTTCTCCCTCGACTCCCCTCTCTCCCTCCCCTGCTCACTCTCCCTCTCCTTCTCCCTCGACTCCCCTCTCTCCTTCCCCTCCTCCCCTCCCTCGACTCCATTACAGACCGTCCGAGTGTTATCTCGGATCCGCTAAACATCAAGCACAGTTGGGCTGGAGATTCATGCCACTTAAAGAGAGATTCCCGGAGTCGGGGGGGCTGGGGGGTAGGTAGGGTGGTAGGGGGTGTGTGGGGATAGCTGGGCGGCCGAAGTGGGGAGGGTACGGTAGGGGGGGGGAAGAGGAGAGTAGGGGATGAGGGGATGAAAGGAAAGGGGATGAAGGGGAAGGCAGATAAAGCCGCGGCGAAGAGGAGACTGCCAGGGTCCCGCCTGTGCCATTACGGGGCTTGGAGCAGCAGCGATCCTTGGGAGTTTGTGATGAGGAGTGGTTTCCCCCTTTGGCGTTTGATTTGAGTGGGGTGTGGGGAGGGGAGAAGTGGAGGGTGGAAGGAAGAGGGGAGGTGCAGGGAGGTGGAGGAGAGGAAGGGGAGAGGGAGGGTGGAGGGAGAAAGGTGAGTGTGGGATGGGGTGGGGGGAGGGTGGAGGGGAGAGGGAGAGGGAGAGAGGGTGGAGTGAGAAAGAAGGAAGGGAGAGGGAGTGGGGTGGGTTGGAGGAAGGGGATCAGGGAGGAGGGTCGGAGGGAGAAAGGGGAAAGAGGGGAAGGGGAGAGTGGGTAAGGGGGGAGGGTGGTGGGGGAGAAAAAAAAGGAATGGGGAGAGTAGGAAATGGGGGAAAAGGGAAGGGGGAAGAGTAGGAAAGGGGGGAGGGTAAAGGGGGAGGAGGGGGCGAAGGGAAAGAGTGAAAAGGAGTAATAAAAGGGGGTGGGGGAAAAGGGAAAGAAAGGAGAGAGGAGTGTGGACAAGAGAAAGAGGAAAGAAGGAGGGAGGGGCGGGAGAGAAGAGGAAAAGATGGGAAAGGAGAAAGGGATAAAGCAAGAGTAATCAAAGAGGGAGGAAGGAAGGGAAATAGAGAAGGGTAGGAAAAAGGGGAGGAAGGAAGAGGAGAAAATAGGGAAATAGGGACGGGGAAGGCGAAGGGAAAGACTACGAAAGGGGGAATGGGGTAGGGGAGAAGAGGAGTAGTAGAAGGGGGTTAGATTAAGAGAAGGCGAAGAAAGGAAGAGGTAGGGATTAGGAGGAAAGAAAAGGGAAGGATAGAAGAGCATGAGAACAGCGGAGAGGAGGAGAGGTAGAGAGGAGGCGCAGAAGGGGGAGGGGGGGAGGGGGGCTCAGGAGGCTGTCTTTGATTTGGCGCAAAAAAAATTGGATGCTAATCTTGCCCGTAAAATTTGGCGCTTCAGTTCTGGTCGATATTTCCTCGTTTTCTTGTTGTATTTCTATTATTCTTTGGGGGGAAATTCGTAAGTTTTTCCTCGCCGTCCGTTTATTCCGTTATTCGTTATTAGCGTGCCTCCTCTTCGTCGTCCCTTTTATCCTTCCCCATCCTCTCTCTCTCCCTCCCTGTCTCCTACTCGTTTGCTCCCCCCTCCATTCTCTCTTATATCTCCCCCTTTTGTTTATTCCTTTTCACTCCATTTCCAATTCGTCTGTTTCTGTCTCTGCTACCCCCCAAACCCTCTCTACCCCCTTCCCTCCCCATCCCCTCCCCTCTCCTATCCCCTCCCCTCTCCTCTCCTCCTCCTCCCTCTCCTCCCCTCTCCCTCCCTCCCCCTCTCCTCTCTCCTCTCCCCTCACTCCTCCTCCCCCCTCCCCTCCCCTCCCCCCTCCCCTCTCCCCTCCCCCTCGTCACCGCCCGCGTGGGAACCTGCAAGGAATGACCTCGCATATTAAAGAATCGATAGAGAATGTAGCCTCGACCATGGCCTACTTTGCTTTGACCCCCCCCCTCCCTACCCTTCCCTTCCCTACCCTCCCCTCCCTCCCCTCTCTTCCTCCCCCTTCCCTCCCTTCCAACCCCTCCCCGTCTCTGTGTCTGTCTCTCCTTCCATCTCGATCTCCTCTTCCTCCCTCTCTCTGTCTCTGTCTCTCTGTCTCTGTCTCTCTGTCTCTGTCTCTCCTTCTCTCTCTCTCTCTCTCTCTCTCGCTTATGCTCTCTCTCTCTCTCTCTCTCTCTTTCTCCCTCTCTTTCTCTCTCTCTCTTTCTTTCTCTCTTTCTCTCTCTCTTTCTCTCTCTCCTTTCTCTCTCTCTCTCTCTCTCTCTTCTCTCTCTCTTTCTCTCTCTCTTCTCTCTCTCTCTTTCTCTCTCTCATTCTCTCATTCTCTCATTCTCTCACTCTCTCACTCTCTCACTCTCTCACTCTCTCACTCTCTCTCTCTCTCTCTCTCTCTCTCTCTCATTCTCTCGCTCTCATTCTCTCACTCTCTCGCTCTCATTCTCTCACTCTCTCGCTCTCTCTCTCTCTCTCTCTCTCTCCCTCTCTCCTTCTCTCCCTCTCTCTCTCTTATATATATATATATATATATATATATATATGTATATGTATATATAAATATATATATAATAATATATAAATATATATGTATATATATGTATAAATATAAAACATATACATATATATGCATAAACATATATATATATGCATATATCCCTCTCTCCCCCTCCTCTCTCTCCCCCTCCTCTCTCCCCCTCCTCTCTCCCCCTCTCACTCCCCTCCTTTCTCTCCCCCTCTCTCTCCCCCTCCTTTCTCTCCCCCTCTCTCTCCCCCTCTCTCCCTCACTCATACAGACATACACACTATACACTCCCTCTCCCTCTCCCCCCCCCCCCCACACACACACACAGGATACAGCATTGTCATCAATCCAAAAGGTTCAGAATAGAGAAGAAGACAAAGCCCCGATGTATGGTGGGTGAGAGAGAGGACAAAAAAGCGCCGCTGGAGTAAGGTCAAGTGAGGTCAAAGGGGAAGGGCAGGCGGCCGGAAAAACAACAGAGGGTGAAAAGGTCGAGGTAGAGTGAGGAGGGAATGAATGAGGGAAAGAGGAGAGGGGAGGAGGAAGGAGATGAGGGGGAGTGGGGGGAAGAGAGAGGGGGAGGAGGGAAGGTGAGGGGAGGAAGAGGGGGGGAGGAGAGGAGTGGTGGGGAGGAAGAGGGGAGAGGGAGAGGAGGAGGGAAGAGGGCAAGGAGGAGAGGGGAGGAAGGGAGGTGGGGAGAGAAGAGGGGAAGGAGGGAGGTGGGGAGGAAGAGGGGAGGAAGAGAGGGAAGGAGGAGGAGTGAGGGAGCGAGAGGGAGGTGAGAAGTGGAAGGTGGAGATGAGGGGAGGAAAGGAGGAAGGAAGGGAGGTAAAAGCGAGAGGGAGAAAGAGAGGGAGAGGAAGGAAGGAAAGCAGAGGAAGAAAGAAATAAGGAGAGTGAGAAGAGAGGAAGAAATAAGAGAGGAAAAGGATAAGAGGGGACTGCGGAAGGGAGGAAGGGAGGGAAGGAGGGAAGGAAGGGGGAAGGGGGAGAGGAAAAAGAGAGGCGCAACCGACGTGCAAGAGGCGGCGGCAGCACTTGAACCAGGCCGCTGATTGGGGGAATTCAGGGTGGGTGGCGGAGGCCCGGCAGCGGTTGTCGTTTTGGTTGCGGGGGGGGGGGGGTGGAGGTGGGGGGGCCAAGGTTTGTGAACTGTGGTGATGGGGTATTGGAGGGGAGATGGGGGGGAGGGTGTGGTAATTGGTGTATAGAGAGGGGGATGGGGGAGGTGTGGTGGTGGGGTGTTGGAGGGGGAGATGGGGGAGGTGTGGTAATTGGGTGTTAGAGGGGGGAGATGGGGGAGGTGTGGTGATGGGAGGGTGTTGGAGGGGGGAGATGGGGGGGGAGCACTGGTGATGGGGTGTTGGAGGAGGGGAGCTGTGGTGATGGGATGTTGGAGGGGGGAGATGGGGGGAGCTGTGGTGTTGATGGGGTGTTGGAGGAGGGGAGCTGTGGTGATGGGATGTTGGAGGGGAGATGGGGGAGCTGTGGTGATGGGGTGTTGGAGGGGGGAGATGGGGTGTTGGTGGGTGGGAGGGTGGAGGATGGGGTGGTGGAAGGAGTGGAAGTTGGAGGTGGAGGGAGATGGTTGACGTTTGTGGGGGGGGGGGTAGGAAGGGGGGATGTTAAGGTGAAAATGGAGGAGGAAGAAAGGGAAAGACAAAAGGGAGGAGAAGACAGTTGCAAGAGAGCGTGCGGTGATATCGACTATGAAGTGAAGAGATGGGAAAGAAAGGGTAAAGAAAAAAACAAATGAAAATAGAGAAGAAAAAGGAAAATAAAGACAACAGGGAAAATCGAGAAAAGGCAAGAGAGAGACAGCATCCGAATAAGATAGAGAAATATACTTGAGATGAAATAGAGAAGCCTGCGCGCACTCCACTCCTCTCTTCTCGTCTCTTCTCTCCTCTCCTTTTCTCTCCTCTTCTCTCCTCTTCTCTCTTCTCGTCTCTTCACCTCTTCTCTTCTCTCCTCTCTTCTCGTCTCTTCACCTCTTCTCTTCTCTCCTCTCTTCTCGTCTCTTCACCTCTTCTCTTCTCTCCTCTCCTCTCCTCTCTTCCTCTCCTCACCTATCCTCTCCTCACCTCTCCTCACCTTTCCTCTCCTCTTCTCTCTCTCTCTCTCCTCTCCCTCTCACTCTCCTCTCCTCTCCTCTCGTCTTCTCTCCTCTCCTCTCGTCTTCTCTCCTCTCCTCTCGTCTTCTCTCCTCTCCTCTCCCACCTCACCTCTCTTCACCTCCTCCTCCCTCTTCCTCCTCACCACCTCTCCTCTCTCCGCACCTCTCTTCCTCCTCTCCTCACCTCTCCTCCTCTCCTCACCTCTCCTCTCCTCTCCTCCCCAACTTCCGGCTCCGAGTAGCGAGAGAGAAAAATTACCTCTCCTCACTTCTCCTTCTCCTCCTCCTCTTCCTCTTCCTCCTCTTCCTCCTCTTCCTCCTCTTCCTCCTCTTCCTCCTCTCCTCTCTCCTCTCCTCTCCTCTCCTCCCCAACTTCCGGCTCCGAGAAGCGCGCGAGAAGAAAGGGCGTTCTGCAGTACTCTCGCCCTGTCACTCCTCCTATTTATCTTGTCATTCATGTCTCGTCTCCTTCATTCACGGTGTCACTCGCCCGTCGAGGGCCAGGCGGGGTGCTATCTGCATCCTCTTCGTCTCTCCTTCTTTATCTCTTCCTTGCCATCTTCCTTATCATCTCCCCCTCCTCCTCTTCTTCTCCCTTTTTTATTATCTCCCCCTCCTCTTCTCCCTTCTCCTTCTGGGCATTTTGTTCGTCCCAGCTTCGTTTGTTTGTTCCTACCTCTTTCTTTTTCTCCACCTCTTCCCTTCCCCTTCCCTCCATCCTTCCCTTCTCCCTTCCTTCCTTCCCTTCCCCCTTCCCTCCACCTCCATTCTTCCCTCTACCTTCTTCCTTCCCCCCCCTTCCCCCACCTCTCTTCTCCCTCTTCGCACTAGACCGTAGGGGAGGGAGGGGGAGGGGAAGGGGAAGGAAGGGCAGAGGGGAGAGAGGAAGGGGAATGGGGAGGGAGGGGAGGGAGGGAGGGGGAGAGAGGAAGGGGAAAGGGAGAGAAAGATGCTGGCGCCCTACATATGTCGCTGCTGTTGCCTGAGGTTGTGGCACTGGCACTGGCACTGGGGATGCGGAGTTCAAGATGTAGGTCTGTGTTAATCTTAAGGCGTGCAGTGGTATGGGATTGGGAGGGGGGGGCTGGGGGCTCTCCCTCTCCCCCTCTCTTTCTCTCTCTCTCCTTTCTCTTTCTCTTTTTCTCTTTCTCTTTTTCTCTTTCTCTCTCTCTCTCTCTCTCTCTCTCTCTCTCTCTCTCTCTCTCTGTCTCTCTCTCTCTCTCTCTCTCTCTCTCTCTCTCTCTCTCCCTCTCCCTCTCCCCTCTCTCCCTCTCCCCTCTCTCCCTCTCCCCTCTCTCCCTCTCCCTCTCTCCCTCTCTCCCTCTCCCTCTCCCTCTCCCTCTCTCTCTCCCTCTCCCTCGGACAGACGGTCGGAGGGAGGGAGGGAGAGGAGGGAGGGAGGGAGGGAGGGGTGGGAGGGCGAGGAGGGCGCGTTCGTATCTTAAATGCCTTTATATTCTTTGGCGGACTGAAATGCGTTCGACTTTGAACAAATATCCGACGGCGGTTTTTCTCGCGCCTGGGATCATCTGAACTTTTATTTCCATTTTTTTTCTTTTCCCACTTTTTTTTTTTACTTTTTTCCCCTCTTTTTTTACTTTTTTCCGTCTTTTTTTACTTTTTTCCCCTCTTTTTTTACTTTTTTTCCGTCTTTTTTTATTTTTCCCCTCTCTTTTTTTTCTTTTTATGATTCCAGGGCTCGTAAAAAAGAGGGGGGGGGGGAGGGTGGCGGGAATCGGTAGTTATTGGAATAAAAGAGAGAAGAATTGGGGATATTGCCATATTTTTTTTTTTTTTTAGGGGTTGGTGGTGGGAAGAGGCATTAGGGGGAGCGGGGTGGGAGGAGGGGAGGGGGAGGGGGTGGGGGTTGGCAGTGTTTCGTATATCTTGGGATTCTGTTTTTTTTTTGCGGACTTTTATTGTTTCGTTTCCTTTTTTCTCTCTCTCTTTTTAGCACTTTTTTTTTCATTTCTGGAAGAGTGTTGAGAAAGGGAAATTAAAATGTTTCTTATTGTTTTTAACTTTTTTCTTCTTCTTCTTCTTAGATAGTTTTAACGCATTTTAGTACCCTCTCTCGTTTTTTTGTGGGGAGGGGGGGAGGAGGGGGGAGGGGGGAGGGGGGTTAAGGAGGGAAATTAAAAGCGGGATTGGAGGGATTTTTAAGGGACGAGAGCGGGATATGAGGAGAGTTTTGCGTCCCCCCGGAATCCGTCAGAAGAAGCTGCAGGTCGAGGGCGAAGTGAAATGCCGGTAGAGTTCGGTCTCCCTTCTCTCCTCTCTCCTCTCCTCTCTCCTCTTCTCTCTCCTCTTCTCTCTCCTCTTCTCTCTCCTCTTCTCTCCTCTCGTCTCTCCTCTCCTCTCTCCTCTCTCCTCTCTCCCTCTCACTCTCTCTCTCCCTCTCTCCCTCTCTCCCTCTCCCCCCTCTCCTCTCTTTCGCCTCTCGCTACTTTTTTTTTTCTTCTCTCCTACACCCTTTATTCGCTCTGTCCTTGTGCATGTGCGTGTTACTTTTTTTTTCCCTTTTTTCTTTTTCTCGTTCTTTTTGATTTTTTCATTCTTTTACATTCTCTCTTCTCTTTCTCTTTCGCTTTCCTCCTCCTTCTCCCTCCTACTCCCATCCCCCTTTCCCCCCTTCTCCCCTACCTTAACCCCTTCCCCCTCCTCCCCTAAGTACTCCCCCCATCCTCCCTACCCCCCCTCCTCCCCCTACCTCCCTTTCCCCCCATCCCCCTTTCCCCCCTCCTCCCTACCCCCCCCCCCTCCCCTCATTCTCTGCCATAACGGAGTCGTTTATAGGCCGGAAAGTTTCCCCGAGATAAGGGCGCTTTTTGAATAATGTTGATGAAAGTGATGGCTTGTCCCTTTAAAGATGGCCGGGGGGGGGGGGGGGTGCGAAGAGTCTGGGAAAAGTCGCGAGGAATAGAGAAACAAAGAAAAAAGAAAATGAAGAAATTAATGAGGAAATGTGGATAAATGTGGAGAGAAACAAAGGAAAAGAAAATGAAGAAATTAATGAGTGAATGTGGATAAGTGTGGAGTGATAGGTATGGACTTGTCTTCCTGTATGTCTTGGTTATATAGGCTTGTCTCTATGTATATTAGTATCTGTATTTTATATGTATCTGTTTCTATACATTTCTCTGTATCTGTGTGTATCTCTGTACTTATATTACCCAAGTCGATATATATATATATATATATATATATATATATATATATATATATATATATATATATATGAATCTATGTATATATATATGAATCTATGTATCTCTCTCTCTCTGTATCTATATTACCTATGGCAGTATCTATCTTCAGGTCTGCATATCTATGTTGCCTATGGTAGTGCATATATATATATATATATATATATATATATATATATATATATATATATATATATATATATATATATATATATATATACCTGTCTGCCCTAATTGTCTCAGTATTCTATAAATAGACATTGTGATCTTTGATTGCTTTTGTTTTTTGTTAAATGTTTAAATCTTGTTTTTGTTAAATGTTTAAACCTTGTTTTTGTTAAATGTTTAAATCTCGTTTTTGTTAAATGTTTAAATCTTGTTTTTGTTAAATGTTTAAATCTTGTTTTTGTTGAATGTTTAAATCTTGTTTTTGTTAAATGTTTAAATCTTGTTTTTGTTAAATGTTTAAACCTTGTTTTTGTTAAATGTTTAAATCTTGTTTTTGTTAAATGTTTAAATCTCGTTTTTGATAAATATTAATTTAAATCTCGTTTTTGTTAAATGTTCTATTCTTTTTTGTTAATGTTTAAATCTTGTTTTTTGTTGAATGTTTCAATCTTGTTTTGGTTAAATGTTTAAATATTCTTTTTGTTAAATGTTTAAATCTTGTTTTTTGTTAAATGTTTAAATCTCGTTTTTGATAAATGTTTAAACCTTATTTTTGTCAAATGTTTAAATCTCGTTTTTGATAAATGTTTAAACCTTATTTTTGTCAAATGTTTAAATCTTGTTTTTGTTCGTGTGTTGCGTCAAAGGGTTGTTGATGGCCGGAGTGAAGGCAAGTTGCATCGAGTGCGAGGCCGTTGCAAGCCGAGTGGGCTTCGCTGTCGTCCGTCTTTCATTCTTTCTCTCCCTTCCTCTTCTTTTCTTCTTCCCCTTCTGCTTCTTTTTCTCCCTCCCTTTGCTCTTCTTCTCCACTCTTTCCTCTCCTCCTCCTCCTTCCCTCCTTGCCGCCTTGTCTTCTTCCCTCATTTCCTCCTTCCCTTCCTCCTCCCTTTCTCCCTCCTTTCCTCCTTCCCTTCCTCCTCCCCCTCTCCCTCCTTTCCTCCTTCCCTTCCTCCTCCCCTCTCTCCCTCCCTTTTCCTCCTTCCCTTCCTCCTCCCTCGCTCCCCTCCTTTTCCTCCTCCTTTCCTTCCCTCCTCTCCCTCTCTCCCTCCTTTCCTCCCCTTCCCCCTTCCTCCCTCCCTCTCTCCCTCCTTTCCTCCCTCCCTCCCCTACCTACCTACCTCCCTCCCTACCTTCCCTACCTACCTACCTCCCTCCCTCCCTCCCCTCCTTTCCTCCTTCCCTCCTTCTTACACCTCCAATCATCCTTTTCCCCTCCATTTCCTCCCTCTTCCCCTCCCACGGTCTCCCTACTCCTACCCCTACTCCCTTCTCCTACTACCCCCTCTCCTACTCCCCTCTCTCCTCCTCCTCCTCCTACTCCCTCTCTCCCTCCTTCCTCCCCTCCCTCTCCTTCCTTCCTCCTCCTCTCCCCTCCCTCCCCTCCCCTCTCCCTTACTCCCCTCCCTCCTCCTACTCCCCTCCCTCCTTCTCCTCCTCCCTGCCCTCCCCTCCCATCCAACAAATTCCTCCACTTTCGACCCCAAACCCAAGCGCCGATTTATGCGTTCCGCTAACTAGGCATCATCCTCATCCTCATCCTCGTCTGTTGCAAGAGGTGGGGAAAAAAGGAGGGGGGGGAGAGGGGGGAATTGCAGGAGGTCGCGTGTCTGCGGCGCGTTCCTCTCCCCTCTCGCGTGTGGTTTTGGCGAGGGGGAGGAATCGACGCTGGGGGTGTGAGAGGTTTTTAAAAAAAAGGGGGTGAGGGGAGGGGGTGGAGGGAGGTGAGGAGAGAGGGAGGGGTAGAGTAGGGGTATGGGGTGAGGGTGTAGGGACGGGGTGGGGGTGGGGGGAGGGGATGAGAGAGGGTGAGGGGTAGGGGTGAGGGGTGGGGGTAGGGGTGATCGGAGTAAAAGATGGTTTGCAGATAAGTTGGTAAGGGTGGGAGAGGGAAGGGTGCGTCGGGGTATGTGGGAAGAGTGGGGGAGGGAGGGAGGGAGGGTAAAAGAGGGTAAAGAAGCAAGGTCGGATGAAAGGAGAATAGAGAGCAAGGTCGGATAAGAGGGAGAATGGAGCAAGCTCGGATAAGAGGGAGAATGGTGAGAATAGAGAGCAAGGTCGGAGAAAAGGGGGAATGGAGAGAATAGAGAGCAAGCTCGGATAAAAGGGGGAATAGGGAGCAAGCTCGGATAAGAGGGGGAATGGAGAGCAAGGTCGGATGAAAGGGGGAATAGAGAGCAAGCTCGGATAAAAATGGTAATAGAGAGCAAGCTCGGATAAAAATGGGAATAGAGAGCAAGGTCGGATAAAAGGGGGAATAGAGAGAACAGAGAGCAAAGTGCACCGAACGGACCCCTTTTAAAGCGAGCAAACGAGTCGGATTGACGAGTCATCGGTAATTGAGTCGGGGGGAGTCGGGGGGGAGTCGGCCAGTCATTCAGCCTCAGTCATGTCATCTTTCATTTCATCCCCGCCTTTTGATGCTGCGAGGACCGTGGGCGGGGCTCGGCTGCGTCGTGAGGGCGTGTTGATGGGCGGAAGGGGGATGGGGGTGGGGAGGAGGATGGGATGTTTTGCCCTAATCCTTCCTGAATTTTTACCCTAATCCTTGCTGAACGTTTTACCCTGATCCTTCCTGATTTTTTTACCCTAATCCCTGCTGAACGTTTTACCTTAAACCTTCCTGAATTTTTACCCTAATCCTTCCTGATTTTTTTATACCCTGATCCTTGCTGAACGTTTTACCCTAATCCTTGCTGAACGTTTTACCCTAATCCTTGCTGAACGTTTTACCCTAATCCTTGCTGAACGTTTTACCCTAATCCTTGCTGAACGTTTTACCCTAATCCTTGCTGAACGTTTTACCCTAATCCTTGCTGAACGTTTTACCCTAATCCTTGCTGAACGTTTTACCCTAATCCTTGTTGAACGTTTTACCCTAATCCTTGCTGAACCTTTTACCCTAATCCTTGCTGAACCTTTTACCCTAATCCTTCCTGATTTTTTACACTAATCCTTCCTGAATTTTTAACTTAAACCTTATTAAACTTTTTACCCTAATCCCTGCTTTGAACGTTTTACCCTAATCCTTGCTGAACCTTTTACCCTAATCCTTGCTGAACCTTTTACCCTAATCCTTCCTGATTTTTTACACTAATCCTTCCTGAATTTTTAACTTAAACCTTATTAAACTTTTTACCCTAATCCCTGCTTTGAACGTTTTACCCTAATCCTTGCTGAACGTTTTACCCTAATCCTTCCTGATTTTTTACCCTAAACCTTCCTGACTTTTTACCCTAAACCTTATTTATTTTACCCTAATCCTTGCTTTGAACGTTTTACCCTAATCCTTGCTGAACCTTTTACCCTAATCCTTCCTGATTTTTTACACTAATCCTTCCTGAATTTTTAACTTAAACCTTATTAAACTTTTTACCCTAATCCCTGCTTTGAACGTTTTACCCTAATCCTTGCTGAACCTTTTACCCTAATCCTTCCTGATTTTTTACACTAATCCTTCCTGAATTTTTAACTTAAACCTTATTAAACTTTTTACCCTAATCCCTGCTTTGAACGTTTTACCCCAACTCCCTAAACCCTCCTGAAATTTTAACCCTTATTCTGTTAGCCTTTGTGGCCTTATGACCCTCACCACTCTTCCTCCCCCCCTCCTCCCCCTGCCCCCTTTCCCCCTCTCACCCCCTCCCCCTCCTCCCTTCTCCCCTCCCCCCCTGTCCCTCCCTCCCCTTCTCCCCCCCCCTCCCTTCCCCCTCCCTCCCTTCTCCCCTCCCCTCTCCCCTCCCTTCTTCCCCTTCTCCCCTCTCCTCCCTTCTCCCCTCTCCCCCCCTCCGTCCCCCCAGCTCCCCTGCATTTTTGATAATTAAAGCGGGGCGAGGTGAAGACGGGCGCCGGGGGGGGGCGGGGGGGGGGCGAGGGAGGGCTCGAGAGACACCGCGGAGGGACTCGCTTGGTGGCGGTGGGGGGGGGGGGGGAGGGGGGTTGTGGCGGTGGTTGTTGGGGAGGGGGTTGTGGCGGTGGTTTGGTTTGTGTGGTTGTTGTTAGTGTGTGTTTGTTAGTGTGTGTTTGTTAGTGGTGGTTGTTAGTGCGTGTTTGTTAGCGGTTGTTGTTAGTGGAGGTTGTTAGTGGTTGTTGTTAGCGGTTGTTGTTAGTGGTTGTTGTTAGTGTGTGTTTGTTTTTGGGTCTTGTGGTTGTGGTGGTTGATGCTGTTGTTTTGGTTGTTGTTTTGTTGTGGTAGATGGTGTTGGGGTTTTTGTTATATTTCTTTTTGGTTGTTTTTGTTGTGGCTGAGGTTGTTGTTTGTGGTTTATATTTTTCTTTTTTTTTTGGTGTTTTCGTGTTTCGTCTGCACCGTTATCGCCATCGTGTATTTGGTCTTACTGTTATCTCCATTATCATCATTAGTAGCAGTAGTAATAGTAGTAAAAGTATTTGTTTCAGCTGTTGTTGTAGTGTAGTAATAGCATAATTAGTCGTGTTAGTAGAATATTGATTGTTATTAATGTCCTTAATGGTACTAGTTATACTGAAAAAGCCAATGCGATAATTAAATTAACTATTGTCTGTCTCTGTCTGTCTGTCTCCTCTCTCTCCCTCTCTCTCTCTCTCTCTCTCTCTCTCTCTCTCTCTCTCTCTCTCTCTCTCTCTCTCTCTCTCCGCCTCTTCTCTCCCCTCTCTCTCTCTCCGCCTCTCTCTCTCCGCCTCTCTCTCTCCGCCTCTCTCTCTCCGCCTCTCTCTCTCTCTCCGCCTCTCTCTCTCCGCCTCTCTCTCTCTGCCTCTCCCTCTCTCCTCCTCCTCTCCCTCTCCTCCCTCCTCCTCCTCCCTTCCCTCCCTCCTCCTCCTCCCTCTCCCTCTCCCTCTCCCTCTCCCCATTCCTTCTCCCCTCTCCCCCCTTCCTTCTCCTCCCTCCCCCTTCCCTCCCCTCCTCCACCTACCTCTTCCTTGTCTCATCCCCCGTGTCCGTATCCCGTGTATCACTCCCCCCCCCCCCTGTGGTGTTTCCCCCTGGTGGCGGGATCCATCACCACGACTTTAATTATCCGAGCCGAGGTCGTATTTGGATCCGTTGATTTAATTTGGTTTCAATTACGGCCAAACAATTCGACTTTATTGCCCTTCCCTCTGTCCCCATTCCCCCCCCTTTTTGCTGCCCCTCTTTCCCTTCTCTGCCTTCTCCCCTCCCCCCCCCTCCCTTCTTTGCCTTTCTCTCCCCTCTCTCTACTTCGCTCTCTCCTTTCCCCATCTCTCTCCTTCTCCTCCTCCTCCTATTCCTTTCTCTCTCTCCATCTTCGCTCCATCCTCTTCCCTTTCTCCCCTCTCTCTCTCTCTCTCTCTCTTTCCCTCTTCCCCCCTCTCTGTCCTTCTCTCTCTCTCTCTCTCTCTCTCTCTCTCTCTCTCTCTCTCTCTCTCTCTCTCTCTCTCTCTCTCTCTCTCTCTCTCTCTCTCTCTCTCTCTCTCTCTCTCTCTCTCTCTCTCTCTCTCTCTCTCTCTCTCTCTCTCTCTCTCTCTCTCTCTCTCTCTCTCTCTCTCTCTCTCTCTCTCTCTCTCTCTCTCTCTCTCTCTCTCTCTCTCTCTCTCTCTCTCTCTCTCTCTCTCTCTCTCTCTCTCTCTCTCTCTCTCTCTCTCTCTCTCTCTCTCTCTCTCTCTCTCTCTCTCTAACTCTCCTTCCTTCCTTCTTTCCTTTACCCTCCCTCCCCTCTCTCTCTGTTTCCTCTACCCTCTTTCTCTCCTCCTCCCCCTCCCTCTCTCTTACCCCCCCCTTAAATTCCCCCTCTTTTCCCCTCTTTGTCCCTCCTTTTTCCGCGCCATTGTCTCTACATTTCCTCTTCCGTTTGCCATTTCCCTTTTGCACTGACATGCGTCTCTGTTTCCCTTTTCTTTGTTTGTTTGTTTTTTCGTTGTTTTCTCTTCATTCTAATATCTCCCCTTCTTTCTGTTCTGTCGTTTCTTTTGGGTCGTAGTTATCTCCCCCCTTTTTTTCGCCATTCTCTCTCTTCATCTTGTTTTTTTTCCCTTCCGTCTTATTCCTTTTCCTTCTTCTTTTCCACCCAACGTTTTCCCCTCTCATTTCCTTTTCTCTTTTTTTCCCTTACGTGACTTTTCCCCCTCCCTCTCTTAACCCCTTTCTTTCTCTCATTGGTTCCCCCCTTCCTTTATTCTCCCTCCCACCCTCCTGCCCTTTTTCCTCCCTCTCCCCATTTTTTCTCCCTCCCTCCCTCCCACCCTTTTTTTCCCTCCCTCCCTTCCTCCTCCCCTTTTCTCTCCCTCTATCCCTCCCTCCTTCTCCCCCTTTTTCTCCCTCCCCTTTTCTCTCCCTTTTTCCTCGCTATCCCCCATTTTCTCTCCCTCCCTCCCCCCCCTTTTTTTTCTCTCCCTCCCTCTCTCCCCCTTTTTCCTTGCTAGTACCGGCCTGGGTCTAGAGGCGCCAGAGCAACAAGGGCTCCATCGTTTGGTCTATTTGTTTGTCCTCTTTTGTCTCGAAAGAGGGGTCGTTTTTTAAAAATCTTTTTCCCTCCCTCATGCAAGTCCTTATGCCTCTCCCTCTCTCTCCTCTGCTTTTCTTCCTATTCCTGTGTTCGTTCGTTATCCCCTGCTTTCACTTCTTTTCGATTCCTTTTTTGTCGTCTTTACTTTCCAGGTCTTGTTTTTCTCTTTGCCTTTTTCACCTGTTCTCCTTCCCCTCCTTCTTCTCCTTCTTATCTTCCTCCTCCTTCCCCACCTCGTTTTCCTTTCTCCTCCTTCTCCTCCTCCTCCTCCTCCCTCTTCCTCCTCGTTTTCTTTCTACTTCTCCTCCTTCCTCCCTTTCTTCCTTTTTCTTCCCCCTATCTCTCTCTCTCTCTCTCTCTCTCTCTCTCTCTCTCTCTCTCTCTCTCTCTCTCTCTCTCTCTCTCTCTCTCTCTCTCTCTCTCTCTCTCTCCCCCTCTCCCTCTCCCTCTCTCTCTCCCTCTCCCTCTCTCCCTCTCCCTCTCCCTCTCCCTCCCTCCATCTCCCTCCCTCCCTCTCCCCTCTCCCTCTCCCTCTCCCTCTCCCTCTCCCTCCCTCTCCTCCCCCGTTTCCTCCCCCCTTCTACCCCTTCTACTCTTTACCTCTCCCCTCTTTCCTCTTCTGGTCTCTTTCAGCTTTGTGCGAGATCTTTTTTTTTTCTTTTCTTCTTTTGCTATGTATCAGCCTTTTGTCTTTTCCTTTTTTGGATATTTTTTTCGAAAATGAATATCTGTTCCTGTCTTTGTTAGAGCTGTGTTTGCATTTCTATCTTCTTGTGTTTCTGTGCTTGCGCCTCTTAAGATGATGTTGGTTGTGGTTGTGGTTGTTGTTGGCTGGTTATTGGGGTTGTGGTTGTTATGGTTGTTAGTTGGTGGTTGTGGTTAGTTGGTGGTTGTGGTTAGTTGGTGGTTGTGGTTGTTGTTAGTTGGTTGTGGTTGTTGTTGGCTGGTTATTGGGGTTGAGGTTGTGGTTGTTGGTGATTGTGGTTGTTAGTTGGTGATTTTGGTTGTTGTTAGTTGGTAATTTTGGTTAGTTGGTGATTGTGGTTGTGGTGGTTGTGGTTAGTTGGTGGTTGTGGTTGTGGTTGTCGTTGTTAGTCGGTGGTAGTTGTAGATTCGTACTGGAAAAGTATTCTTTTGCAAGAGCTTTGCAGTGCATTCGGTTGCCTCACTATGTATTGTTCACCCCCTACCCCCACCCCCTCCTCCACCCACCCCGTCTGTTTTTTTTTTTTTTTTTTGGTCTGTAAGCTCTTTGTTAGTAGAATGCATTCACAGTGACTGATAATTTATTCAATTTTCGAGAAACGACCTTTTTTTTTAAATTCTTTCCTTTTTATTAACATTATTTGCAAGTATATTTCATTC